>NC_092878.1:23943902-24053902 GCF_028372415.1 Notamacropus eugenii
TTCAGGAGTCCATGGGACCATTGAAGGGAAAGAGCTTGGGGTGGGGTGGGGGTTTCCAGATACAGGTGTGTGGTATGAGGAATTAAAGGTGAAAGGATGAGACAATGTAGGTGGTGAGCAAGCAGAAGGGAAGGGAGGGTTAGGTCGCTTGGTTGACTGGACAAAGGGTTTCTTTGCTTTGTAGATACCAGACTTTTCCTGCCTTTTCCTCCCACTCCTCTACCCTTCCCATTGTTGTCTCTTGTTGAGTCTTTCAGCAAAGCAACATGGTGACACTTTCACGCCCCCTGGAGAAAAGAACAGGGTTTGGGGAAAGAGGGAAGACATTATAAAACATGCCTGAGCTGCAACTGTGATCAAACAAAGATTAAAGTGTAGATTAGTTCAGAATAAAGTGTATAATATAATAATATTAATAATAATATTGGGGCTGTGTTGGAGTTATCCTTACACAATACTTTTCTTTGAAGCTCCAAGTCTTTTTGCAAATCCATTTACTTCCATGGGAAGGGAAGCTGCTTTAAGGTCAAAAGGTGTATGGATCTCCTTAGTCTGAATTCCTAGGAACAGATGGTCCAGTAGGGGCCTGGTTTTTACTAGGGGCCCAGGAACAGATCCCCAAACACAAATCATTCATTCATTCATTCATTCATTCATTCATTCATTCATTCACTCTCTCCTTCTCCCTCTCCTCACCTGATGGTACTCTGTCTAAAAGAAGGTACATTTTGTTGGCTGAAAGCAACCTCATTCATTCCAGGTTTAACAGCTAGATTCCTTTCTCAAAGACCAGGCCTTAAACCCAATTCACTCTGGAGCTCATAGATTGGACAACAATAGGTCCCTGCCATCCTAGCACAGAGTGAATGTAAATAGGAAATAGTAAATGTTTCTCTTTTGGCCAGCAACCCTGAGGGTCTTCCTTTCCCAGTTTTATATATATATTTTTTAATTAAAGGGGTTATCCCTTGACTCACTTCTTAAAGAGATCTATTTCTATATCTATATCTAATCAATGGGTATTACCTCACTCAAAATGAGAACCTGGAAAGGCCTTAGCCTAAAAGAACCAGAATCTCCCACTGCATCCTGGGTCATCTCTAGTCATCCCAATGAATATCAGGCCACTGGACCCAGATGGCTCTGGAGGAGAAAGTGAGGCTGGTGACCTTGCACAGCCCTCCATCACTCAAATCCAAGTGAACTGCAAGTCATGTCATCATCTCCCTGATGGCATGGTCTTCTTTGAGAGTGAAGGACAAACATTCACCATCTAGTAAGTAACTGCTATGTCTATGTCTTTTAGCCCTTTTTCACTTTTGGTGAGAAATTAATTCTGGAGTCAGGTTTTCCCATTCAAATCTTCTTTCCTTCAGAAATTTAGAAACCCATAAGATACTATGGGATGTCTTCCACTGAAAAACACCTTTCACCACTTTGTAGTTTCTAAAAGCACAGGGAAGATTTCAGGGGTGCAAGATTCATCCCACTGGGGTTTCTGAGCTCCAGACAGGGAAATACCTGGACCTCAATCAAGAAACATAGGTTGAAAATGTTTAATGAGTCAAGGGCTATTTTGGGAAAGAAATTTCAGAAATTTGATGGAGGAAGGGCAGGACTGAAACTGGTAAAAAATATTTTTGTGATTCATTTGGAAATTTTGTTCTCAAGGTAACTGGGTGCTGCCAACTCCCTCTTAAATCTAATGACTTCCCTCCTTTAATTGTTTCCTATTTATCCTGTATATAGCTTACTTATTTACAGTTATCCCTTCCACATGTGGGAGGGGGAGTTAGAGTTGTGGTGCCTCCCAGATCTGGAAACTCCATGTAAAATTCTTTGCCCTCCTTTCACACCAGAGAAGAAATCTGAATTTTTTCTTTTGCTTTCAGGGGGTGTTTACAGTAAAATTTTGTATATTTTTACAGTAAATTATTAAATCTAAATTAAATTACAATAAATTATTGTAAAATTTGGGTTGATATTATGCATATATTTTATGCATTTCTGATTTTCTAAAGTATTCCTGTGTCATTTGCTGAACTTCTGTTGTCTGTGGCTTCTGCAAAATTCTTTAAAAATTCCCATAATTTCTTATGAAGACATGCAATATATTGAAACCAGGATGGGGAAAGCTGGGATATGAAAGGGGCAACTGTATTTTATTTCTGTTTATTTGCATATTGTCTCCTCCCTTAGATTGTAAACTGAGACAAGAACTGTCTTCTGCCTTTTTTTGTGTCCCCAGGGCTTAGTACAGTACTTGGTACACAGGAGACACTTAATAAATGTTTATTGATTGATCAATTGGTTTAAATTAGGGGTGTGGAACTTTTGACCTCGAGGCCACACATGGCCCTCTAGATCCTCAAGTGTGGTTGCCACCTCTGGAATCTTGCCTCAGTAGCTTATCTTAGGGAAGCCACTATCTTCAGATATTCAGTTCCCTAATGGGTAAAATGAAAGGGGTTGGACTCTACTTCCTTTAAGATCCCTTCTGCCCCTGAATCTATAGACTTCCCCACTCTCTTACCTCTACTCAGTTTCTCTTTTGTTGATTGGAGGGTTTAGCCTACCTCCATAAATCAAACTCATTAAATTCCCTGGATGTTATCCTTGATGCAGTCTTCAGGTTAGACTACCATATTTATTACTTTCTCTCATCCTGGAAATGTGCAAGCAGGATAGGCTGGCTTCCAAAGGCTCATGTAAATGCACAAATGGTTTTCAAAAGGTTTCTGAACCAACCATTATGTTTATTTTCTAAACCTGCCAGCATGGTTGGTTCATGCAGTCTTCCTCAGTTGTAGTGCTACCATGTTGTACGTAGGTAAGCATTGTGAATGTGCTTTGAGGAAATCTGCCCAGGTCAATAGGAATGATCTCCAAGGGTGAGTCAGCACACTTGGCTCATGCTCCATTTGTACCTACAATATGGCATTACATTCCCATTTTCAATCAAGGATGCTAACATGTGACTGTATGAATATTTCCTCCACACCTCCTTCATACAAGTAGCTTCCACAATGAGCATAGGTGTTGGCTGGATTTGGTAATAATAATGATGATGATGACAAGATAGATTAAAACATTTATTAAGAGCTTAATATGTGCCAAACACTGCTTTGAAGGCCGAAGATATAAATATAAAGAAGTAAAATAATCCCTTATGTTCTAATGCAGGGAGCTGAGGAGGAAGTAGGGCTCACCTATCAGAATGAGGGGATGTGGGGCAGAGTCTAAGCTTTCATAGGGGGAGGCAGAGGAGGAGGATGGCTGGAGATCAGATGGCAAGATGTGGAGATTACTGAGACATTTAAAGTACGCATATATCATTTTGTGATGCAGAGAGGTAGAGTGTAAAGATTAGGGACCTGGAGTCAAGGCATCTGAATTCCAATATTGGCTTTGTCACTTTTGAGTCACTTAATCTTTTTAGGATCCAACTTCCTTATCTATAAAATGAGTGAGGTGGACTACATGGTTTCTAAGGTCCCCTTCAGCTCTAAATCTATGACTTTATGATCTCCTTTGAACCTCACAACGTCTCTTCCAGGCTAAGTACTTATTATTATGTCCATTTTACAGATAAGGAAACCAAAGCTGAGACAGGTTAAGGGACTTGCCTATGGCTACACAGTCATTATGAGAAGTAGGTCTGAACCTGGGTCTTCTTAACTCCAAGTCCACTGCTCTAGCCACTAGGTTATGCTAGAAAATATGGCTGCAAATCCATCTTTGGAGCTGGTATTTGAGGTAATATGGGAGATGTGGTTCCTCTGTAATGACCGGCCCTTATTTTCTTGGAGTAATTTCCTCTTAAGATAGAGGAGTTCAATTAAACAAATGTTAAATGCCAACAAACCAGCAAAATGCTAGGAGAGACAAAAACAAAAATGAAACCAGTCTCTGCCTTCAGGAAGCTTACCTTCTGATGTTTTCTTATTGATTAGCTGTTGTGGTTCAGTCATTTTTTCAGTCATGTCTTACTCTTTGTGACCCCATTTGGGGTTTTCTTGGCAAAGAGACTAAAGTGGTTTGCTTTTTCCTTCTCCAGATTATTTTACGGATGAGGAAACTGAGGCAAGTGAAGTGAAGTGACTAGACCAGGGCTCCACACAGCTAGTAAGTGTCTGAGGCAGGATTTGAACTCATGAGGATGAGTATTCCTGATTCCAAGTCTGACACTCCATTATTGATTACTACAGTTCTTTAATTTTTGAGTTCTGCTGTGAGGCTAACAGCCTTGTCCACGTAAGCTACAGTGGGATTAACACTAAATGCTTTTCACAGATTATTTCATCATTTATTGTCACTATTACCCAGCGTAATAAAATAAACAATAATTTATTATTATAACACATATTAATATGAAATAATATCATATTAATAAATAATAATAAATAAAAATCAAGCTTATACCAAGCTTAATATGGTGGATGATGCACACTTTGGGATCTATACAATATCATTCTTCAAGGAATAGCTCTGCCCACTTTGACATCCCTTTACTGCAGGAAGGCCCTGATAATTCCTAACGAATGAGGTGGATGCATGGTTCACATTTGCAGTATTTGAAGATAACATATACGTATAACATAGTAACTGGTTGCAGTCCAATGGAAACATACAATGTGAATTCAAGTAATTCCCAAAGAATCCTGATTCTTTCTTTGTACAAATTGGGATTTAGCAATATTAAAATTTGAATCAACTCATTTAATTATTATATGTCAGTATTCAGCAATTAGTTAACAAGACTTTGTGAAATGCCTATTGTATTTTAGTTTCTGTGCTAGGCATTGGAGAAAAAGGGTCAAAAATAAGAGCATCCCCAGCCTCCAAGGACCTTAGATTCTATTTGAGGAGACTACAGGTGCATAAATACAAAATGAAAGGTAACTTTGAAGGAGGCTTGCTAATAACTGTAGGAACCAGGAAAAGTTGTAGGTTGAATATGGCATAAGTTGAACTGTGAAGTAAAGTAAGATAGAGACCTTAGAATCAGAAAGACCTAGGCTTAAGTCTCATCCCAGCAAGTTAATGACAGGATTCAGTGAACTGTGTAAATGGAAAAGTCTTCTAACCTCTCAGTCTCCCAGGTCACTCTCTAAGGTTAAGACATTACGGAAGAGTTGCTCATCTTTATCATAGGGGAAGGATGTTTCCAAACTGGATGTTCTTTATTAGTGCAGGAAATTTTCATACGGGGAATTCCCCACAAGTTGAAATCATAGATACACACACACACAGACACACACACACATACACACACACACACACACACACACACACACACACACAGAAAACAGGTTGGAAAGGAGGAGTCCAGTGGTACTGCCAGGACTCAAGAAACATGTCCAATTATGATAATGAATACTTATTCTGTAGAAGAGGGAGTGTGTGTTTATACAGGTAGGAGTAAGCAGAGGATTAATAAATGTTTGTAGGTTGCTAGGTCTGGAGTCTGAATTTGCCTAGACATCAGAGGACATCTCAATTGCTTGTAAATGATCTGTTCTTGGGGCTAAATAACAGTGAGTAGGGCTTTGAAATAAGGTCAGATTGGGAGTTCAGAATGTAAAGATGTGGAGTTGCTACAGAGATGCCTTGTATAATTCAGATGAACTTGGTGTGTAAAATTGGCCAAGTCAGACACGCTCTCTGATCTCAGTATCTCTATCTAGAAAATTTTGGCTAAAATGTTTTCTGGAGTCTCTTTTCACCTTCTGAACTCCTTTCCAGTTCAGTTAAAAGTTTCAGTCAAAATTTTCAGAATTCTAAAGTTGGAACCCAGATGAAAAATATATTAGGGTGCCCTATGCCAAGTCCCACATTTTTTTTTGTAAATTAATTTGTTTTCAGTTTTCAACAATTACCTCCATAAATTTTATATTTTCTCCCTCTTCCTCCCCCCTTCCCCAATGGCATGCAATCTTATATGGGTTTTACACATACATTCTTATTAAACGTATTTTCACATTAGTCATGTTGCACAGAAGAATTAAAACAAATGGGAGAAACCATGAGAAAGAAAAGTAAAACAAAGCCTAACAGAAGAGAAAATAGTCTACTTCATTCTGTGTTCTAACTCTAGTTCTTCCTCTGGACGTGGATGGCATTTTGGATCCACAAGTCCTTTGGAAATGTTTTAGGTTCTTGCCTTTCTGTGAAGGGTTAAGTCTATTAGATACAGTGCTCAAACACTGTGGTTGGGGCACTGAGACCAGGGGCATTTTTTTGAGGCCCGGGCTTTCCCAGATAGTGGTGTTCATCAAGTATCCACCCCAGGGTTGCCTGGGAGGGTGGTATAACTGGAAGAAGAAAGTAGATGTATAAGGAAATGAATATCACATCATACACAGAGTATCTTGCTGACCACAAGCACATGTTGAACAGAACGACAAAGATGGCTTTGCAGGAAGCAAAAGCCATTAAATTAACAAAGTCAGGCAAGGTCTGGTCTGTTAGCTTATAATAGGAAAGTTCAGAGAAAATGGGCCACACTTAGCCATATGCATGTCAGTTTCTATGAGTTTTTAGAAATAGGGATATAGGAGACTGTAGTATATATATGAGGAAGAACACCAGATCTGGAACAAGAGGGCCTGATTCAAATTATGCCTGAGCTGCTTGCTACCTTCATGATCTTGGATAAATTGGGCAAACTTCCCTTTAAAGATTTATTTCATCGTTGTAAAATGAAATGGATTAGATTGGAGCTGGGATTTTCAACCTGGGATCTGTGAAATAAAAAAAACCAACAACACACTATTTTGATAAGTGTATTTCAATATGATTGATATCCTTTGTAATTCTCTGTATTTTATTTTATTCATCTAAAACATTCTGAGGAGTCCACAGGCTTCACCAAACTACTCCCACAGGGGTCTATGACAAAATAAGATTGCTTGGACACCTTGGACAAAGCCACTTCCGTCCTTTCCAGCTCTAAATCTTTGAATTAATGATTTTACAAGTATACCTGCTAGATATGGTGATTCTACTTCAAGCTAATACTGGAAAGGAAATCCTGTTCCTTTAAAGTCACTCCTTGTTCTGAGGTCAGAGGTGATTTGGAAGAGTTTCTTTGATATTGTTTGGTCCAAATCTATAGTGCCTGGCACACAGTAGATGCATAATAAAATATTTGTAGATCATTTGAATGAGGTACAGATCCAGCAAGGAGAGGCACAGCACTGTTCTAAAACCCAGAATTTTTTTAAAAAAAGTTTTATTGATTCTATTTTCTTTTTTAAAAATATTATTAACATCTTCCACTGGTTCCTCTATTTCCAGTTGAGCCTTCTGTTATAATAAAGAAGTGTAGTCAAGCAAAATGAAGCAACATATTGGAAATATATTAACATATTTTAATCTTTCCATCTATCTATCTATCTATCTATCTATCTATCTATCTATCTGTCTATCTATCTATCTATCTATCCATTTATCTCTCTATTATCTATCATCTACGTCTATCATCTGTCTCTATGTGTCATCTGTCTGTCTGTCTGTCTGTCTATCTAATTTCCCACCTACACTCTACCACTTCTCTGCCCAGAGGCACCATTAATACTCTGAAATGACAAGGCTTAGTCATTACATTGATTTGAATTCTGATGTCTTTCAGTGTTGTTTTTCTTTCACATTACCATGGTCACTGTATAGGAGGCTCAGTGGAGAGAGCTCTGGGTCTGGAGTCTGGATAAACCTAGGTTCAAATCCAGCCTCTACACACTGTATGACCTTGGGTGAGTCACTTGATCCTGTATGCCTCAGTTTCCTCATCTGTAAAATGACCTAGAGAAATAAATGGCAAACCACTCTAGTATCTTTGCTGAGAAAACCCCAAATGGTCACAAAGAGTCAGACGCAGCTGAAATGACTGAACAACAACCAAAACACGAAGTTTCGTTTCCATGGTTGGCCCACCTCCTCCAGATGCATAGTGATTTTCTTCACACCTCATGCCCACTTGCTCAGGCTATCCAGGTCTTGGGGAGATGGGTAGAAGGGTGGGTGGCTATGTTTGAATCCCTCAAGGTCTTCTCCTAAAACACATGTGCTCCTATGCCGTGTTCCCCATTGCTTCTCTTTTCTTTTAGGAAAATCAAAAAGTAAATTGCTCTAAGGTGCCAATGGCTAACAATGTCTAGTAAGGTGAGGCCATAGAGATTCTGCCTTTAGGTTCTAGGTTCAGATTCTACTTCTGAAATACACTGGTTGTCTAAACAGCCATCTTATCACTTAATCTCTTAGTATTTAGACTAATATAATTTGCAGAGAAGTTGCTGCTTTGCAAAGGTAGAGGGAATTTTTTTTTTCCCTGGAGTTTGCTATGGGAATGAGATCACAGATCTGGATTAAAAAACACCAAAAAAAAAGTTAACCTCTCAGGTGATCCTTACATTTTATTATTTACCTCTACATGTTTCATAGTAGGAATTTCAGTCACAGGAGACCAGTGGGAAAATTATCTAAGAGTCTTTCTTTTTGCTCATAAAATCAGAATGTATAGATGTCCCCCTACTCTGTTTCTTCAAATCCTGCCTTAGACACTTACTGTCTGTGTGACCTGGGCAAGTCATTTAGTGCCCCTCAGCCTGTTTCCTTATCTGCAGAATATAATAATAACAGCGCCCATCTCTTAGGGTTGATGTGAGAAGAAAGTGAAATAATATAGATAAAAAAATTTGCAAAATTTAAAGTGTCATATAAATGTTCCTTTAAAAATATTGTATTTTTAATTTATGGAATAAAAAGCCTTTCCATAATGTAGTATAATAAAAAGGATGATTGCACATGAACCTGCAAATCTACTATGTACAACTTGTTATTCCTTTTAAATATACAGCAAGGTTATCATGGAAATTTATTTTTACCCTTTTTTTCTTTCATTCTCTTCCTCCCCTTCCCTACCCTGGAGATGGCCACCATTATACCCACATATCTATTTATCTATATATGTGTTCATACTCAATTAGAAACCATGATGGTGGGTACTAAAGGGAGAAAAACAAAACTCCTCACCAAAGTCCAGGACAGAAAAAAAGACATCATATGCACCAAAAGGTTCATAGCAACACTTTTGTGGCAACCCCAAACCAAAAACAATCTGCATTCTCCTTGATTTGGAAAACAAAGAGGTTGGACTTGAGGACCTCTAAGGTCCCTTCTAACTCTAAATCTATGGATCCATGATTAGGGAACAGTTGAACAAATGAATGTAATGGAATAAGAAATAACAAATCTGAAGAATTCAAAGAAACATACCGACTGATGCCATGTGAAGTGAGCAGAACCAGGGCAATGGTCTATACAATAACAACACTATGTAATGAAAAGAACATGAAAAAGAAGCCAAATTCTGAGAAACTGAAATGCCCAGCCTTGGTCCTAGGGAACAGGTGACATAATGCAGGTCTCTCTGATAGAAAGCTGGGGGAGTTGGTCACTCTGCTGGCTGCTTTTCCTTTGTTACAAAGGAGGGCCCGTGGCAGGGTGGGAACAGACTCTATGGTAATGAGTGTAATGTAAAACCAAACCACATCAAAAAAACTTATTTAAAAAAAAAAACCCCACACACAGAGGCAGAGATCAGGAGGCAGACTTACCTAACATATAAATAAACATGTATAGTTTAGTGTGAAAGTCTTAGATTATAGAACTGTCCAAATAAACCTGGAAGCTAACATATTTTCACACCAATACATTCACTCTGTCAAGGTCAACCATTTACACTGACTGTACCTATAACTCGTCTGGAATATCAATTCGGGTGCCATTACGCATGGAGAAAAGCAGGGGTCTTCTGACAGAGGCAGTATGGTTTAGTGGAAAATGTTAGGCTTATACTTAGAGGAGCCTGGCCTAATCTCAATAAAAAGCTAGAATTTACATGGCACTTTACAAATAGCTCATCTTTAGTCAGTCCCTATACATTTCTTAAGCATCTGGTATGACACTGTGCTAAGCGCTGGAAAGGCAAAAGATGCAAAAGTCCTTGCCCTCAAAGATCTCACAAAAACAATCCTAGGAGGTAAATGCCATTATTACTTCCATTTTACTTGATTAGGTGACTCGTTTAGGATTATTTGATTAGTACAAGTTTGAAGCAGGATTCAAACTCATGTCTTCCCCATTCTGAGTTCCACCAACAGCACAACTTAGTTGTCCAGATGTATTTGCCTTAGGTAAATCAGTTCACGTGGAAAATGGAGATGGATGGTTATAGTTTATAGATTGGATGGGCTCTGAGGTCCCTTCCACGTCTGATTCTATGGTCCTATAAACAATACCCAAGCAGGGAGCATGTCTATGCCCTCCTATTCACTAAAACACACATCTGCATTTTGATCTACACCCTAGATTTCTGCTTTTCTGGTGTTTTCTGATGTGTGTAGGAGGAAGTCTGTATCAGTATAATAGATAATAATCAAGTATAGGTAATAATAAATAACTGTAACAAGTAAATATTATGTTATTAATAAATATAAAAATAACAATATTAATGCATATAAATATGATAAATTTAAATATAAAATCCTATGGTGTTCAAAGCTCTTCATAATCTGCCTCTTCCTACCTTTCTAATATTCTCAAAGATAATAGATAATAATAAATCACTCTATTATCGATGTGTGTTTGTCCTTCATTGCCAAAGAAGACCATGCCATCAGAGAAATAATGACATGACTTGCACTTGACTTTGTTTTGAGTGAGGGAGGGCTGTGCAGGTCACCAGCCTCACTTCTCCTCCAGAGCCATCTGAATCCAGTGACCAGATATTCATCAGGATGACTAGAGATGACCCAGGATGAGGCAATTGGGGTTAAGTGACTTGCCCAAGGTCATACAGCTAGTGAGTGTCAAGTGTCTGAGGTGAGATTCGAACTCAGGTACTCTATCAACTGCACCACCTAGCTTCCCCTCTATTATTGATAGTGATCAAGGGGAAGAGGAAATTCATTTACAATTGGAGATTGGTTCTAGGAAGACAAAAATGATTAAAAAACACCTATTTCTGAAGGAAGTAGTTTCTGCTAAAGTCTCTAGCTAAGTATCGTTGTTTCGTTGTTTGAGTGTATGACTCTTTTTGACCCTATGG
Source organism: Notamacropus eugenii (assembly GCF_028372415.1). Taxonomy (NCBI): domain Eukaryota; kingdom Metazoa; phylum Chordata; class Mammalia; order Diprotodontia; family Macropodidae; genus Notamacropus; species Notamacropus eugenii. Next base: position 23,955,013 of record NC_092878.1, read on the forward strand.
ATCATAGCATGTCAGTATCCCCAGGCCAAAACCACCCCTCTCTTTTTACTATTAGGAGACACCCTGTTTTTCAGAGCTGAGGCCCAGCAGGTAAGTTGTGTCCTGAGCCTGACATAACAACAATCCTTTGAGCTCACCCCCTGGATGAACTGAGCCACAGCAAAATCTCAGAAGTGTTTCCGCACCAGCCTCAGGGGATCCCTGAGCTCAGACAAATACTCACGGAAACCATGTTCTGGTCAATAAGCCCTGCTATGAATCACATTTGTCTAATTGTCTAGTTGCTATCTCTTATTGTTGGGGCTACAGTTCACTGCGTAGTCATTGGGGTATGTATTGAGATCTGTCCACACTAAAGTGGGTTTCCCCAGTATCAGAGGAGGCCCTGGAACATGTGTTTAGTTTACCTCCTTCAATGGAATAAGGAAAGTTTTTTGCTTATGGCCACTGTTAGCTCTTTGTTTTTATTTTATTTCTTAGAATTAGCTGTGCTTGTTATGTGAGCTTTCTGATATTTTTCAAGTTAACTGTGGTTGTGATCACTAGCGTGAGTTCTTTGGTATTTTCAGAGTTAATAGTGGTTGCAAAACCTCTGTTCACTCTTTGGGCATCTGTTTTCATAGTTGATGCACGCCAATACTGTTTATGGGTTTTTCTTGGCAAAGATACAGGAGTGGTTTGCCATTTTCAAATAAAAAAATAAAAATCCACCTTTCATTGTGGAAATATCTCAGAAGAGCTGGGAGTTCTGCTAGGGTCAGCCCTGCCTGCTGGTGTTCTACTTTGACCAGACAGTTTCATTTCAGGATTTTTTCTTTAGCTCTTCACTGCCCTCTCCAGGTGTTCCAGGTCTTCCTATGATAGGAAAAGTTCCATTTATTATCAGTCCTGAATGTTTCCCAGCCCTGTAGAAGAGGTGTTGATCCCTTACTTTTTCTCTTTTGAACAGTTTTCTCAACCTTGCTAATCTCTGCTTTCTTCCTAAAGGTAGGCCCACTGAAAGCGTGAGTTTTAGGGGCTCAGCTCCAAATAGAATTAATGTGGTAAGTAACTGGGGGAGGAAGGTTATTTACACTGAGCACTTCTTGTGCAAGGTGCCCAATGGGAAAGAAGAAGAAACAGGAGAGATTCCTTTGGAGGAGTCTATAACCATTTGGGGAGACCAAACCTCCCACACAAAGTACCACAAAGGTAATTAACAATCTGGATAAACTTGAGGCTAGTGTTTTGCAATGCTCTGCAATTTACAAGCAACCCCATGTCCTGTGGGCATCACTGCTGTCATTCAGGTGGGAAAATTGAAACCCAGTCAAGTGACTTGTCATATGCTGACAGTCAAGTGACTGACATTTGGCCTTGGCCTCCTGACTCAGAGTCTAGTCGTCCACACATTAAGATATGAATCAAGACATCAGACCTCCCTGGGGGGTCAATTCCTTTATCTATAAAGTGGACTGTTTAGATAATTTTTTTTTTTTGATAGTGACTGGGTCTCTCTATCTTGCCCAGTCTGGATATGAAGTACCTTTCCACCTGCCCCCATGCATGCTGAACTGCATGGAAGTTTTGACCTGCTCCATTCTTGGCTTAGGCTGCTGGTTCACTCCCCTTTAGGAAGTCTCCCCCATTTCCATTAGATGTAAAAGTGATCTTCCTAAAGAGCAAATTTGATCATGCTATCCCATCCTCCCTTTACTCAGTGAATTCCAGTGGCTCCCTATTACCCCCAGGATCAAATAGAAATATATTATAAATAAATATAATACTAAAATAATATTATATTATTATAAATATAAAAATACATAAAATAAACAAATGGTATTAAAATAATAAAGAAGTATAACACAAATAAATATCATTAATAAATATAAAATAATAAGAAATTTAAATATTAAAAATAAATTTAAATATAAAATCCTATGGTGTTCAAGGCCCTTCATAGTCTGCCTTTCCAATATTTTCACATCTTATTCTCCCCTACATATTTTGTGATCCAGTGACAGTGGATTTCTTGTTCCCTAAACAAGGTTTCCCATCTAACTCCAAACATTTGAACTGGCTGTCCCCTAGGTCTAGAATGTTCTCCCTCCTCATCTCCGCCACCTGGTTTCCTGGACTTTCTTCAAGTCCCAGTTAAAATCCTGCCTTCTACAGGAAGCCTTTCCTGATCCTTCTTAAATCTGCTGATTATCTCCAATTTAACCTGTGTATATCTTGTTTGTACATAGCTGTCTAAAGGTCTTTCTCATTAGACTGTGAGCTCCTTTAGAGAAGGAATGACCTTTTACCTTTCTTTGTACTGCCCCACCCCAGCCCCCCCAATGCTCGGCACAGCATCTGGAGTATAGTAGAAGTATAATAATTCTTTTTTTCTGACCAACTGACCATACTGGGGCCTGACTTAGTGTGGAGGCTCAATCAGTTTTATTTCACCTGCAGCTTAGAGCTCCAAAGCTCAAGAGACCCGCTAGCTCCTGCTTTCCCCAGAAGCAGGGATTTCAGGAACATACCACTAAGCCCAGTAGTGATACCAGACCCTTTAGCTTTGGTGTCTTTGATTCCAAACACAAGATATTGATAAATGTGATAAACTCTCTTCCCTCCATCCCATTAGAGAGACATGGATAATAAATTTAGAGCTAGAAGGGACCCTCAAAGTCATCCAGTCCAGATGGGGAAACTGAGGCCTAGGGAGGATAATAGACTTTGTATATATATGCCTAATAAGTATGCTGGCATGTGCTACCTGATACCCTTGAAGAAAGGGTTCTGGGTCCTAGTGGAACAAGAGGACAAAAATGTACGAGGAATCAAGGTAATTGGCTGAGAGCGAAAGAAGAGGGAGTTACTAATACTGTGTTCTTAGAGGAGAGAGACCTGTTGCTAAGATCGTCACAAAATCTACCTAGGGGGACCAGCCCACAAAGGAGTCAATCTAACAGATGTTACTGCTTTGTTTCTTGTTTTGGTTCAGTTGGTTTTTAGTCATATCTTGACTCTTCATGACCCCATTTGGGGTTCTCTTGGCAAAGACACTGGAGTGGTTTGCTATCTCCTTCTCCAGCTTATTTTACAGATGAGGAAACTGAGGCAAACAGAGTTAAGTGACTTGCATAGGGTCACACAGCTGGGAAGGATCTGAGGTCAGATTTCAACTCAGGAAAATTAGTCTTCTTGACTTCAGGCCTTGTACTCTATCCATTGTGCCACCTAGTTGCCCAGAGTTTTCAGTCATGTCTAATTCTTTGTGACCCCTTTTGGGGTTTTCTTGGCAAAGATACAGGAGTGGTTTGCCATTTCCTTCTCTAGCTCATTTTACAGATAAAGAAACTGAGGCAAATAGGGTTAAGTGACTTACTCAGGGTCACATAGCTAGTAAGTATCTAGAGGCCAGAATGGAACTCAGGTCTTCCTGACTCAGGCCTGGCACTCTATGCATTCTATCTATTTAGCTAGTCTTGAGAGATAACCAGCTTACTGGTTATCTAGTTGCCTCCTCTCACCCCACTTTTTTTTTGTTTCACAGACAAAACAATAACTTAGAGAGAAAACACTTGCTCAAGTCCACAGAAACAGCATTTAAGAAGCAGAGCTAGAATTCAAATCTAGTTCCTCTGACACCAAAACTTGTGCTTTTTTAAAAAAAATCATGATATATGGCTTCCTCAGATTTAGGAAAACAATACCTGGGTTCTAGCTCTGCCTGGGTCCAGCAGGAGAAAGATGTGGAACCTGACAAAAACACAGATTTCTTGAATAGCCAGTGAGAGAAAGATTTGCACTGAGTTCATAAAGGGCTCAGATTGCTAGACAGAAATATATACAAGAATGAGGGGACAGAGTTGAAACTAGGACAGGTCCCTGGGGGCTTTCCCCTATGGTGGATGAATTCAGAGGGTAGAAAAGTCAAAAGAAAACACACACAAGTACACTATTGTTGAAATAGGAGGTAAGGGGAGCTTGCATTCAAAGTACAGATGCTAGTGGATCTGATCAGGGAAGAGGATCCCTAAGGATTGAGGCCTACAGTGGTATTGTCTCTCTCTTTCTTTGTCATATTCAGGCACAACTCCACCCTGACCCATCCCCTTTGGAGTCAGATCCTGTTTTCGCCCTATTTTCAGGGTGTACTACCCTCTTTCCCTCTTTCCTGCCTCCTTCCCCAAGCAGTAACACTTTCTCTTCCCTACCAAATGTAGTGTGGAAAGGAGCCTTAGAGATGTCTCTTTGATGAAGCAAAAAGAGTATTAGGCCTCAAATTTCATGGACTATACTAATCAAGGGTAACAGGCCTCAAGGCCACATGTGGCCCTCTAGGTCCTCAAGTGCAGTCCTTTGACTAAATCCAAACTTCACTAAACAATGTTTCTTAGTAAAAGATTTGTTCTGTAAAACTTGGACTCAGTCAGAAGACTGCCCCTAGGATCTAGAAGGCCTTGAGGTCTCAAGTTCCCCAATCCCTTTAGATATATCAGAGGCCCTTTCTAACTCAGAACCAACCCCCTAAACCTCAATGGTGATGAATTTCCTCTCCCACCCAAGTGAATTTATCTTAATTCTTCATGTTGTATTGAGTTTGTACTGTATTTGTATTTGAGTTTGAATACTTTATGTTATTGGCCCTAGTTGGTGCTGCTTGCCCATGGCACACAAATTGCTAATTATAACCACCTCAGGAAATTCTTCATAAGGCTAATTTCCTTAGGTATTCATAGCTGGTCGTATCTGAAATCTGAAATATATGTGGTACAGGGGATAGAATACTGAGCCTGGAGTCAGGAAGACTCATCTTCCTGAGTTCAAATCTGACCTCAGATATTTACTAGCTGTGTGACCCTGGGCAAAATCACTTAACCCTGTTTGCCTCAGTTTCCTTATCAGTAAAATGAGCTGGAGAAGGAAATGGCAAACTGCCTCAGTACCTTTGCCAAAAACACCCCAGATGGGATCATGAAGAGTTGTACCCAACAGAGACAGCTGAGACAACCTTATCAAATAAATGGGCAGCCACAAGTCTTTTCTAGGGCATGTTATATTTCTAGACTTAAATTTTGCCTTGGAGTTTCTGATAACTAACAGCTAATAAATGTGTACACATATATGTGTGTTTCTAATTATATCCATACATCTAGTTTCAGTTCTATTATACATATCTGCAAAAGTTATAACTCTTTTGCCTATCTCATATCTATCTATCTTTCTTACTTTTTATCTATATTTATATCTCCCCCAAACAGCCAAATTATATATCATGTCTGAAAGGCAGCATGGTGTAGTAGAGAGAATTCTTAGGATGAGGAAGACCTGGAATCTTGCCACTCTTGCATACTAGTTTTACGACCATCCATAAGTGACTTAACCTCTCAGGGCCCTCAGAAAACTCCCCAAGACTATATATTATAAATAATAAGCAGATTTGCATTTCTGCAGCAATTTTCTATACCAGAAGTACCCTTTACCTTTGAATTCATAAGGTTATAATCAAATTCCTCAATTTAGAGATAGAAGTTCAAACCTCTCATTTTATAGACGATGAAACTGATGGTCAGAGAGGTTATCTGAATTGTTCAAGACCGTACAGGTAATAAGTGGCAAAAGTGGTATTCAAATCCAGGTTTTCTGACTCTAAATATATTTTGCTTTCCACTGGACTACAAATCTCCCTCTCCCGGCCACATCATTCCTAACCCCAATAATTTACAAATCCTCACACTGGGGGCAAAGTATACTTTTATGTTCTACATCAGACGACTAACCTGAGAATGGGTTGTTGTTCATAGTTGACTCATGAGAAGGGGCATGAAAGCTGTTCCCAAGCATGGAAATGACCTTTTTAGGTCCAAGAGATGGGTGGTACCAGCTCAGGGTAAATAATGTTGTTATGCAGAAAACTAAGGTTGAAGGCTAGAATATACTTGAGGATATTTGTAGAGATATATTAACTGAGTTGGGAACTAATCAGAATCCTGTATTTGACAAATATTGGCAAGTCAATCAATCAACTTATTCTTCCAGACTCTCTTATATTCTATGTTGCATTTCCAAACACAGCACAATGTTGTCATTAAAATGATGGGACTTTGTTTCCTTGAGAATCTTATAACCATTGGAGGAGTTTTGTGTCTATTTCCTGTAGGTTATCTGACTTGTTCTCTTTCTGTTCAATTCAAAGGCTAACTGTCCATTTCTATTGTCTGTCCTAGATATATTTACTGGTATATGAGCTTCACAGACTATAGAGGCAAATAGGTGACACATTAGGGAAAACACTGGGCCTGGAGTCAAGACCTGAATTAGAATCTGACCTTAGATACTTTCTAGATGTTTGACCCTAGGCAAGTCACTTAACTTTCGTCTGCCTCAGTTTCCTAAACTATGAAATGGGGACAATAATAGCACCTGCCTCAAAGAGTTGTTGTGCGGATCAATGAAATAATATTTCTAAAGTGCTTACCACAGTGCCTGGAACATAGTAGGTAATTAATAAATAAGTATTCCTCCTAAATTTCTCTTCCAAATGTTTGTCACAATCTGGGCAATTGACAATCTTCACCTACTAGGATTTTCCTTATGTTCCTCTCCTATCTCTGCTTCTAACGTTCTGGACTTCTATACCATGACTCAACTACCAACCTACTCTGGAATTTCCCTCAGTCAAACAATCACCTACTATGTGCCAACCAGTGTGGTAGGTACTGGGAACACAAAAGGATGCGAAAGACCTTATCTCAAGAAGTTCTTAATTTAAAGGAAGAGATAATATGCAAGCAAATATATACAAACATGCTATATACAGGATAACTAGGAAATAATTAATAGAGAGAAGGCACCAGAATTAAGAGGAGCTGGGAAAGACTTCCTGTAAAAGATGGGATTTTAGTTGAGACTTGAAAGAAGACAGGTAAGTCAGTAGGTTCTCAGCACCTAGGACTTCCTCATTTTGGAAATCCATCTTATCAGTCTGCCATCTTGGATCACTTCTCCCGTTGGTGACCTCCTTTTAGGGCCTTTGTTTTGGGTAGGGACTCAGGTCCACTAACCTTCATTACCCTTTTGTCTATGGTTCTGGGTTTCTAGTCTTTGTCAACATGCCCCCTTGTGGTACCTTCCCCTCAGACCTTCACTTGTTAGGTCCCTTTTCTGTGTGGTCTTCCACTAGAATGTAAATTCCTTTAGGGCAGAGATTGTCTCCTGGCCTGTATTTATATTCTTGGTACTTAGCACAGTTCCTGGCACATATTTTTGTTGAGTCATTTCAGTCAACTCTTTGTGACCCCATTTTAGAATTTTCTTGTCAAAGATACTAAAGTGGTTTGCCATTTCCTTCTCCAACTCATTTTACAGATGCAGAAACTGAGGCAAACAGGGTTAAGTCCCTTGTCCCATATCACACAGCTAGTAAATGTCAGAGGCCAGAGTTGAACTCATGAAGATGAGTCTTTCTGATTCCAACTCCAGTGATCTCTCCACTTGTACTACCTAACTGCCCTCCTGACACACACTAAGCACTTAATAAATGCTTGTGTTTTATTCCTATAGGTGTCAGTACTCCTTCCAACTATGCCTCAGTAGATAAGTCCAAGGTTACTGCTTGAAGCACATAGAAGTTAAATAACTTGTAAGAAGTCGTATAACTCCTAAGTCAATGTCAGAGAAGGGCTCTGAACATTGACCTTCTAGACTCCGAGATCAGTATTGCATTCACTGCTTCTATCCAATAACATAATTTCATTTGTATTCACAATACCCCTGTGAGGTCAGGAGGCCCAGGCATTATTGAGTTTGTTATTACCATCTAGTTACATAAAGTTTAAGGGATTTGTCTAAGATCGTCATTAGTTAATGACAGAGTTAAAATCCAGGTTTCTGAAGTAGCTACTCAGGGATGCTAGACTATACTTTTTCTGAAACTATGACATGAGCAGCTTGAGTCTGGAGATGCACTTCTGACTGTAAAAGCCTTCAGGGAACTCTAAGAAATGTTTTGAATAAGTCTTAGTTAACCTTATCAAATAAATGGGCAGCCACAAGTCTTTTCTAGGGCATGTTATATTTCTAGACTTAAATTTTGCCTTGGAGTTTCTGATAACTAACTGGTAAGAGACATTGGGTCTTCCTGTCTACTACCTAACCTAAATTCAAATGCTGAATCACTTTTTTTGGTGCTAATGTAGTATCCTTTTTATATATAATATTTTATTTTCCCCAAATTACATATTAAAATAATTTTTAATGTTAAAAAAGTTTTGTTTCAATTTTTATTCTTTCCTCTCCCCCTTCTCTGATACGGTAAGTAATCCAACAAAATTTATACATGTGCCATCATGTGAAATATTTCCATATTAGTCATTTTGTATGAGAAAGCTTGAATTAAAAGAAAGGAAGAAGGAAAGGAAGGAAGGAAGGAAGGAAGAAAAAGAAGGAAAGAAAGCTAAAACAATATGCTTCGGTCTATATCCAGATAACATTAGTTCTTTCTCTGGAGATGGAGAGCATGTATCATCATCAGTCCTTTGGGATTGTCTTGGATCATTCTGTCGCTGAGAACAGCTGAGTCATCAACAGGTCTTCAGTGTACAATATTACTGTTACCATGCACAAGGTTCTCCTGGTTCTGCTCACTTCACTTTGCATCAGTTCATGTAAATCTTTCCAGGTTTTTCTGAAATCATCCTTATCATTTCTTATAGCACAATAATAGTTCATCACAATCATATACCACAACTTGTTCAGTCATTCTCCAATGGATGGAGATCCTCTCAATTCCCAATTCTTAACCACCACAAAAAGAGTTGCTATAAATACTTGTGTACAAATTGGTCCTTTTTCCCCTTTTAAATTTTTAAAAATTTCTTTGGGATATAGATCCAGCAGTGGTATTGCTGAATCAAAGGGTGTGCACAGTTTTATTGATCTTTGAGCACAGTTCCAAATTGTTCTCCAAAATAGTTGGATCAGTTCACAACTTCACCAACTGCGCAGAATGTCAGTTTTCCCACATCCCCTCCAACATTTATTATTTTGCTTTTTTATCACATTAGTCAATCTAATAGGTATGAGGCAGTACCTCAGAATTGTTTTATTTGCATTTCTCTAATTAATAGTGATTTAGAATTTTTTATATGTCTATAAAGAGCTTTGATTTATTCTTCTGAAAACTGCTTTTTCATATTTTTTGACCATTTATCAACTGGGGAGTGACATATACATACATATATACATTTGAATGTATATATATATATACACACACATTATATATATATATATATATATATATATATATATACACACACACACATATATATATGTTGTATGTGTCTGTTTGTCCTTTGTTTTCAAAGAGGACCATGACATCAGAGAAACGATGACATGACTTGCACTTGACTTTGTTTTGAGGGAGGGAGGGTTACATATATATGTGTGTAGTATGTTTATACATATACATATACATACGTACATACATACATATATATATGTATGTATGTATTTGGCAAGGCAATCAGGGTTAAATGACTTATCCAGCCACACAGCTAGTAAGTGTCAAGTGTCTTAGGTCAGATTTGAACTGAGGTCCTCTTGACTCCAGGATCGGTGCTTTATCCACTGCACCACCTAGCTGCCCCTATGATTTATATTCTTATAAATTTTACTCAGTTCTCTATATATTTGTGAAATGAGGTCTTTATCAGAGATACTTGTGCAAAGGTTCCCCCTCCAGTTCTCTTCTTTCCTTTTAATTTTGATTGATTGATTTTGTTTGTATAAAAACTTTTAAAATTTTAGATGATCAACATCATCTATTTTACATTTTGCAATGCTCTGTATATTTTCTTTGATCCTAAATTCTTCCCTTATCCATAGATATGACAACTAATGTAGTATCATAAAGAGTTGACTTTGCATTGAATAAGAAACCTCATGCACTTTCTCAGTGTTGCAGAGAATACATTTCTAACATTTGTTTGTGATGGAAGAATTACCCCATAGGGGTCATGCACAGGTAATCTTTACCTGCTTCCTGTTGAGCCTAAAGGAACTTTGGAGCCTGCATCTGGCCATGCATGATTCACTGATTTCCCATCTTCCACCTGGTCTGCCACCTGTAGCAGCAAGCAGATGACCCTCTCTTTTTCTTCGTTCTTTTTCGATCTTTGGAAAAATAAGTATAGCAAGAGAGAAGTATCCCGGGGACCTTGTGAGTTTTGGAGTCTAGAGGTCTATGGTGGTAGGGGCAGCAGTGTTTAGGGAGAAGCTTCTACGCTGTAGAGTTTTCCAGGACAGAGGCCAAGTCTAGCTTATTTTTCCAGCAAAGTTGTTCAGACAATGCCAAGACTGGGTGAAATATAAAACAGCTAATTAATAGACTAATTAGTAGTGTTGCAAAATTGCTGTTTGTTCTAATGAGGATCTACTATCAGTTTCCTAGCCAATCGCACCCATAGTTATAAGTTGTTATGGAACTCCGTTTAAATCATTCTGTCAATGCAAATTGTGATTCTTTCTCTATGTTTAGTGCTTGTGTGTGTGTGTGTGTGTGTGTGTGTGTGTGAATAGGAATAAACTACCTATTCCATACTCAACATATTCTACAATGAGTACTTCTTTTCCTACTTCCCCTTTTTGCGGAGACTCTAGACTTGAACAAAAAAACAACATTATCCCTGAAACGTTGGGGTGGGAAGTAAACGAGACAATGCATTCTGGAAAGAGGAGCCTAACTGCCCTAATTAAAGGATAGTTCTCCTAGCAATGAACTTGGTCTTGGACTATTGGGCTGTGTATGAGTTAGTGAGTAGTAGGTACTTGTCTTTTGCTCTTCTTGCCTTAATGGTAGATGTTCAAATGAATTACCGGGGCTGTCTGTGATATCCCAACCACCTACAGACATGGACTTGTAATTGTTCATTCCATTAGATGATGTTGCTAGACGTTCACTTTTACTTTATGAGTTTGGGGTTTTAGGATGGTATTTCATCTGTGAATATGAGTAAGTTGCATTGCATTAAAAATGAAGAACTGTTTCCCTGATAAATTATCAAAGGATATGAACAGGCAACTTTCAGAAGAAGAAATTAAAGTTATCAATAGTTACATGAACAAATTCTCTAAATCACTATTGATTAGAGAAATGCAAATTAAAACCATTCTGAGATACCACTTTATACCTGTCAGATGGGCTAACATGACAGAAAAGGAAAACGATAAATGCTGGAAGGGATGTGGAAAAATTGGACGTTAATGTACTATTGGTAGAGTTGTAAATTGGTCCACCCATTCTGGAGAACAATTAGGAGCTCAGCCCAAAGGTCTATAAAACTATGTATAAAGCTCTTTGGCCCAGTAATACCCCTGTTAGGTTTGTATCCCAAAGAGATCAAAAAAAGGGAAAAGGAACCATTTGTATAAAAATATTTATAACTCTTGTTGTAGTGGCAAAGAGCTGCACAGCCATCTATTGGGGAGTGGCTGAGCAAGTTGTGGTATGTGATTGAAATGGAATACTATTTGTGCTCTAAGAAATGACGAGGAGGATAGTTTCAGAAAAACCTGTGAAGTATTATACGAACTGTTGCAAAGTGGAGTAAGCAAAATCAGAACGACTGTATACAGTAACAGAAATAGTGTAGTGAGGATTAATTGTGAAAGACTTAGCTATTCGGATCAAAATAATGATCCAAGAGAATCCCAAAGGAACCATGATGAAGAAAGCTATCTACCTCCAGAGAAAGAACTGATGAACTCTGAGTACAGATTGAAGTATACTATTTTCACTCTTTTCTGTTTTGTTTGTTTTTCTTTCAATATGGCTAGCATGGAAATATGGTTTGCACGACATGTATAATAGACGTTATATTGCTTGCCTTCTCAATGAATGGGGCAGGGGAAGGAAGGAGGGGAAGAAACTGGAACTCAAAAATTTAAAAAACTTTTAAATGTATTGAGAAATATTTAGCAAAATAAATAAAATATATTAAAAGATGAAGAATTGTGCAGGGGAGACAGCATAAAAGACGTCATCAGAGAAATAAATGTGTAACTGGAAAAAAAAAGATTAGCTTGTTTTATTACAAGAGCAAAGGATAGCATACAAGGTCCTTGTGGATGGTAGTACTCAGATCATTATATATGAGTTCATGATCTGAATGTCTGCACTACCCAAAGATATGGTCAACTGAGTCAAAGATGAATAAATGATTTAAAAAACCGCCCATGTATCAAGTCCTTACCATGTTCCAGGTCTTGTGCTAAGTGCTGTAAATACAAATGCAAAAAGAAAGACAGATCACTTTCAATAAGGGAATATGCTTAAAAGCACATATAAGAAAGGGACTTCCAGGAAAAAGTATTTTGGGAGAGGAAGTCCCAGGGATGATAAGCAGACCCTCGGAAGTGATTCACACGTCCTTTCCAGGAACTATGGTACAGATTGGATTCCTATTCCTAGAAACAGAAGTGGGAAAGGAATTCAAAGGTAAGGTGCCAGGATGAGGTGAGTACGTATAGCCTGAATATGACCAGGGACCATCAGTATTTGAACATAACATTTAAAAACACCAGATCATAACAAAAGAAGTCAATAACTTGTCCATCGTCGTTATAATGGATAAGACTAGAGAGGCCTTTGAAAAATCTCTGGGATCCACATTCTCCTTCCCCAGTTCTGGTATTCCCACCCTACCTTGTCAGTCAGAAACCACGACAGGCAAATAAAATGTAATTCTATATTCTACGATTGTTTCCGAAGACTTCCAAAGAAAGTGATACTTCAATTTTCCTTGGAATAAGTAGATGTGACTTCGAATCCCAGCCATGCTCTCACCATCTTTGTGACCTTGGAGAAATCCCTTAACCCATATCTCTGGGTCTCAGAAGCTCATCTGTCATATGGGGAGTGGGATGGTGTCAGGTGACCCCTAAGATCCCTTCTAACTCTGAATCATATAGCCCCTGAAATCATAGTGATCAACTCAATTCACATCTTGTGAATCAGGTAATAGTTTATAGAAAGTATTTGCCACCTGGGTGGGGTTTAGGTTTGTTTTGATTGAGGTGTGTGAGCATGGGATGGGTGGGGCAGGATGGCAGCTCTTTGTTGTTGTTCTGAGTTATTATTTTCTCTTGTCAGTTTGGGCCTGGAGACTAGAAGCCAAAGGCAGGGGAAATGAGAGGTTATAAAGGCTCTGACTTTTCACTAGGAGGTAAGGTGTAAAGAGCTATTAAAAGAAGAACTGCTTTTAAACTAGCCTGCTTTTAAAGGGAGACATGTTGGCAGATTAAAAAATGTCAAAGCAGGAAAAGGCCTCAGGTATTTTTAACCCAGCTTACAAACAGGACTGAGCCCAAATTGAACGCTCAGGTTGCTTTTAATGTGGTTTTCTCTCTCTCTCCCCACTCCCCTCTCCTTCAAAAAGATGTTTTCTTTTCTGCCATCATACTTTAGCTCAGGTAGCAGAGACTTTATCTGGTGAGCAGAGATGAGTTAACACTTGTGGCAGTCACACCACAAGTGTAGCAAAGGAAGTTGAACTGGTAACTTAAAATAAAACTACACCCTGTCTTCCCCCTCTGGGTGACAAAGCTCATGGACAATAGCTAGGTCTAGTGCGCTCAGACAGGAGCAGCTCAAGATGGAAGAGAACAAGATTTTGCAGAGTACATAAATCATTTCTTATTCCTTCTAGTCCTTGGGTCACCCTTGTCCTTATCTCTTCATTTTGCTCCATCTTCCTGACACAGTACAGAAATGAGAATTTAAAAAAAAAATGTCTTTGGGGCAGCTAGATCCCTCAGTGGATAGAACACCTTGGAGTCAGCAGGACCTGAGTTCAAATTCAGCCTCAGATACTTGCTAGTTCTGTGACCCTGGGCAAGTCACTTAACTGTGATTGCCTCCAAAAAACCCCACAAAACTGTATAATCGGTCTGGACCTTTCCCGTAAGGTTCATCCCTTTGGACTACCTCTGCAGCTTTGCACACCATTGATTTCCCTCCTCTTGGGCCCTGGCTCCTCTCTGGGTTTCTGTGACACCACTTTCTTTTGGTTCTCCTTCTTTCTCTTTGATGGTTCCTCTCTCTCTCCTTTGCCGAATCATCATTTATGTCAGTGCTCCCACTGTGACTTTGTCCTCTACCCTCCTTTCTGTCTTTCATTTGGTGATCTAGTCAGCTCTGATGGCTTTCACCAAAAGAATCTGCAGATTGTTTGCACATCTATACATCCAGCCCCAGTCTCTCTTCTGAGTTCTCATCCCCTACAGCCAACGGCCTATTGGATATTTTGAACTGGAGACGATACTGACATTTCAAACTCATGATGTCCAAAAGAGAACTGATCATATTTCCCTCCAAACCTCCCCATCTCCTGAATTTGTTTATTTCTGTTGAGGAAACCACCGATCTTTAAAGCAGCCAGGTTTGAAATCTCTTGTGCTGTCACTGACTTCTCCCTCTTATTCATCACAAACAACCAATCTGTTGCCAATTTCTTTTTTTCATTTCTACCTTCTCAACAACCCTTTTGTATGTCCCTTTCTCTTAATTGACACAATGATTACCCTAATTTAGGTCCTCATCACCTCTCTCCTCGACTAATTCAAATAGCATCTTAATTGATATTCTACCTTTCCAATCCATAATCCACATAACTCCCAGTCACCATGTTGCTAGAATGGAGGGAAAGGCTGCTGTCATGTCCTGTGACCTGTAGAACTAAGCTTGAATGATCGTAACATGATCTATATATGGAAACAGAGTGATTGAAGGTGGGATCATTCCTATTTAAAGTCAGCATTCTTCCTGCTCAGTCATCAGTAAGAGGGTTGCCTTGTCCTATCCAAGTGCCAGGTCCCCTTCAATGCAGAGCCAGCACAAGCAGCGGGCCAGGAGCAAGCAGGCAGATCTTCGTATGCTCTCTGAAGGGAAGCCCCAGTTAAAGCTACATGTATATATATATATATATATAATAGGTAGACATTGTCTCCTCTGATAGAATGTAAGCTCCTCCAGGGCAGGGATTGTTTCATTTTTGGCTTTGTATTGCCAGGGCTTAGAGAAGTACTTGTTATATAGGAGGCTCTTAAATGCTTGCTGATTGATTAATATATGGTATATTAATGCAAATGAGCAGCTAGGTAACATAGTGGCAGGGGTAGGGAACCTGCAGCCTCAAGACTACATGTGGCCTTCTAGGTCCTTGGGTGTAGCCTTTAGACTGAATCCCAGTTTTACAGAACAAATCTTTTTGTTAAGGGGTCAAAGGGTCTCACTTGAGGACCTAGGAGGCCACATGTGGCCTCGAGGCTGCAGGTTCCCCACTTCTGGAATAAAGTATCTGGTCAGGAGTTAGGAAGACTCATCTACATGAGTTCAAATCTTATCTCAGACATTTACTAGCTATGTGAATTTAAGCAAGTCACTTAACTCTGTGTGCCTCAGTTTCGTCATCTGTAAAATGAGTTGGAGAAGGAAATGACAAACCACTCCAGTATTTTTTCCAAGAAAACCCCAAATGGGGTCACAAAAAAGTCAGATATGACTGAAACAACACTCAATGCAATGACTGTGAGAAGTATGACTTTCTCCTCTAAGTGATAAATTTCAATTTATAAGGGAGTTGTGCGTGATAAATTCACCCTGTAGATTCATTTCTTGGAACTTAGAATGCACTTTTAGAGAGATGGTTGTTAGATTCTCCAGGCTAGCCCATAAAATTCTTTTTAAACCAGAACATCCCTGAAGCATAGTACTCCCCTGGTGACAGTGATGATGCTAACACACCAGCCCACCACCACATGTGTCTGCTGGAAGATGCATTCAGGGTGTCATCTAGGGAGCTGTGAACAACACATTTCTATCATCCTCCTAGCTCTTTCTCTCACCACACAACTATTTTTTTCCCAGACACCCAGAAGGTGCTAATGGGATCTTTGAGTAGAGGAGCCATGCACATTTCAAAGTAAACTCCTCCCTACTCTTTTCCCTAGAGTTCAGCTGCTTTAGAAATGTTTCCTGAATGACTAGACAAAATCTGACTCCCTATTTCTCACAGCATCCAAACTGGAAAGGAACTCAAGGTCCATCAAATCCCAGTCTCCTTGTTTTACAGATGAAGAAACAAAAGTCAAAAAGGTTAATTGACTTGCCTAAGGTCACACTTGAGTTTGCATTGAGTATTGTTTTAGGTGGTTTTTTTTTAGTCATATCTGATTCATTAGGACCCCATTTGTAATTTTCTTGGCCAGCTTCCTAGAATGGTTTGCCATTTCTTTCTTCAGTTCATTTTAGAGTTGAGGCAACTAAGGCAAACAGAGGTTAAGTGACTTATCTAGGGTCACACAGCTAGTCATGTCTGAGGCCATTTGAACTCATGAGCATGAGTCTTCCTGATTCAAAGCCCATTGTTTTATCTATTGTACCACCTAGCTGCCCTGAGCCTAGCATTTAGTAAGTATTTAATAAATGCCCTGTATCTGTTTATCCACCCTAGTCATTTGTTTCATTAGGCTTTGGAATGGCCCAGGGGTGAAGAGACCATCCTGCCTTAATCATTGATCTTAGTTATTTTGAAGTATTCAGTTGTAGAAGGAATCTGATTCAAATGTAGGCAGAACAGAAAGTAAATTAGCCCGGAATCACCAGAGTTTAAAAGTAAGAGCAAAGCACTCTTTGGGTCTTTTACCAGATTCTCACCAGGGATCCACTTTCTTGCAGCACCAGGGGCTAAAGCTGCCCAAACCCCAAGTCTAGAGCTATTGGCTCTGCAAACAGGCCCTGGTTTTTGGGGGCAGGAAGTTAGACTTGAGGGTGGGAGTGTTTCTGCACACTGTCTGAGCAATAGGAGGAATTGTTTGATCTTTGCAGTTTCTTTTTAAAAAAAAAAACCAACAAAAACTCAAATCTACAGTTAGTAGGAGTACAGTAGGAGCAGCTTGAAAGGAGAAAACCCATTTTATTTGTCTTTTAAGGATGTGTTAGCACTCTGGCCTTCTGAGGGATGAACAACTCTATACCAGGGAATCCCTGACTCAGGGCATTCTCCCAAATTATCTGTCTCTCCCATGCTCCAAACACCTTCCCTCCTCTGTTCTGACTTCCAATATCCTTCAAGTCCCAAATAAAATCCCACATTCTATAGGAAGCCTTCTCCAAATCTACCTAATTCCAGTGCCTTCCCTCTGTTAATTATTTCCTATTTATCCTGTATATAGCTTGCTTGGTGTATATTTGTTTGCATGTTGTTTGCCTAGCTTTAGATTGTAAACTCCTTGAGGGTAGGCACTGTCTTTTGCCTCTTTTTGTGTCTCCAGAGCTTAGTGGAGTTCCTGTCACATAATAGGCACCTAAAAATGTTTATTGATTGATGTGTATTTGAGGGCTCTTAATAATAAAACAGACAGAAAAGTGGCCCGAATAAGCAGGCCTGGCTTGTAAGATCTTGTCACTTAGCCATTAGTGGGAAGAAGACTTGCTGGGCAAGTCGCTGGCAGGTTTGGCTGGCATACTTCAGTAGGGGAACCTTGAAACTTTCAACAGGAAAGGGAGGTGGGGGTGGGGTGAGGTAGGGTAGAGGAGCCTTGAAACCAGTGTGGGCACAGTCAAGAATGATGCCTTTGAATTTCTCAGGAGCCTAATTCCTGCTTTCCATCTTTTTTTTCTTTGCTTTCAGCCAGTTACTCTGGCAAAAAGCACGTATTAAGAACCTGTAACGTTCCAAGAAGCTAGGTGGCAGAATGGATAGAGCAGTGACCCTGCATTCAGGAAGATTCACCTTGATGAGTTCAAATCTAGCCTCAGACATTAAACAGTTGCATGGTCTGGGTAAGTCACTTAACCTTGTTTATCTCAGTTTTCTCATCTGTAAAATGAGCCAGAGAAGGAAATGATAAATTGCTCCAGTATCTTTGCCAAGAAAACCCCAAATGGGGTCACAAAAAGACTGCACAACTGAAAATGACTGAACAACGTTGCAAGCACTGTGCTAACTGCTTCTTAAATGTGTTCATCCTTTGTTGCCAAAGAAGACCATGCCATCAGAGAAATGAAGACATGACTTGCACTTGACTTTGTTTTGAGTGAGGGAGGGCTGTGCTGGTCACCAGCCTCACTTTTCCAGAGCCATCTGAATCCAGTGATGGGATATGAGGAAAGGCAAAATAAATAAATACATGAATGAACAGTTAAATAAATGCGAAATAAATAGATGAAATAAAAACAAATACAAAACAGTCCCTACCCTCAAGGAGTTTGCAGCCTAATGGAGGAGACGACACACAAAAAAAGCTTGTATAAAAGATATACAGAGGAAAACTGAGAACTAACCAGTAGAAGGAAGACATTAGAAATAAGGGCAATCAAGAAAGGGCTCTTGTAGAAGGTGAGATTTTAACTGGGATTTGAAGGAAACCAGGGAAGCCAGATGATCAGATGAGGAGTGAGAGAATTCCAGGCATGGAGGTGAGCAAACAAAAATGCCCAGAATCATGAACTGGGTAAGGACTAGCCAGGACGCCCCTGTCACTGAATTGCACAGTAAGTGAGGAGAAACCCGTTCTCAGATGAACCCAAATTCTTTTAAAAAATTTTTTTGGGCATTTAGTTAGTATTTTATTTTTTCCCAGTTTCAAATAAAAACAATTTTTAACATTTGTTTTCAAAACTTTGAGTTCCAAATTTTCCCCTTCCCCCTCTATTGAGAAGGCAAACAATTCTTTATAGGTTACACATATGTAGTCATGCAAAACATTTCCATAATAGTCATGTTGAGAAAGAAAACAGACAAAAAACAAACCTCAAGAAAAATGACAAAAAATATGCTTCTATCTGTATTCAGACACCATTAGTTCTTTCTCTGGGAATGGATAGCATTTTTCATCGCAAGTCCTTCAGAGTTGTCTTGGATAATGTTACTAAGAATAGTTAAGTCATTCACAGCTGATTATTGACAACATTGCTGATACTTTGCACACTGTATGTTTCACTTTGCATTAGCCCATGCAAGTCTTTCCAGGTTTTTCTGAAAGCATCCTGTTTATCATTTCTTATAGCATAATAGTATTCTATCATAATCACATACTATAATGCCCAGCTGATGGGCATTCCCTCAATTTCTAATTCTTTACCCCTAGAAAAGGGCTGCTATAAATATTTTTGTACATAGAAATCTTTTCCTTTTTTAATTTTTTTTTATCTCTTTTGGGATACAGACCTAGTCGTGGTATTGTTAGTTCAAAAGGTATGTATGGTTTTGTAGCCCTTTGGGCATAGATAAACCCTAATTTTTTCTGAAGGAGGCAGAGAGCACATTCTCTTTTTAAGAAAAGACTGGAAACATAGGGACTAAGTTTTCTATGTTAAAATGTAAATATATTGGGTGTTTTTTGTTTGGTTTGATGTGTGATTTCAGCACAGTAGGGAACTCTTGGTTTGGAAACTTCCTCTATCAATGAGGCAGCATGGTGATGTGCAAAAAAAAATGATGAACGTGAATTCCAAGAATCTGGATTCAAATCCATGGACTGTGTGAACTGCTTTTATCTTCTCACACTTTCAATATATTTGCTGTTCTTCAGTTGTTTCCAGTCACATCCAACTCTTTGTGGCCCCATTTGGGGTTTTCTTGACAAAGATACTGGAATAGTTTACCATTTCCTTCTCCAGCTCATTTTACAGATGAGGAAATTGAGGCAAAAAAGGTTACACAGTTAATAAGTGTCTGAGGCCAGATTTGAATTGAAGAAAATGAGTCTTCCTGAGTCCTGGCCCAGAACCCTATCTACTGTGCCACCTAGTTCTCCTATGAGCAACCAAACAGCAAAATATTTTAAAGTGCATGCAATGTTACTTAGGATAGTTACTGATAATCTATAATTTACCATCTGAGTCATTGTGGGTAAGTCACTTAAGCTTTTCTGGTCTCAGTTTCCTAATTTGTAAAATGAAGGGATTGGGTCTGCTGACTATTAAGATCACTTATAGCCTTAAATGTTTTAATTTTGTGAATGCAGATATGTAACTGTTCTTTGGCTTATAATCAGATACAACTAAAAATGACTAGGATAAGGAAAGGATAAGGATAGGAACTGGACCCATGATTTCATTGATTTAGGTGAGGAAACTTAGTGAGGTCAGGAAGACCTGAGTTCAAATCCAGCCTCAGACATTTATTAGCTGTGTGACCCTGGACAAAATACTTAACTCTTGTTTACCTCAGTTTCCTCAGTTGTAAAACGGGAACAGTAATAGAATTTACTGCACAGGGTTGTTGTGAAGATCAAATGAGATGTTATTGGTAAAGTGCTTAACAGTGTCTGGAACACAGTAGGCACGTGATACAAGCTTGTTTCTTTCTTTGCTTTCTCCCTTTATTAATGCAGTTTGGCACCTTTTCTGCAATTTATATTCTCTGCCTAGAGTACTAAGAATATAAGTACTTTGTTCAAGGTCATATAATCAGTAAGTGTCAGAGGCCAGTCTTGAATTCATGCTATTCTGGCCCTAAGACTGACTCTCCATCTAGTTTTCCATTCTACCTCTTTTATGATAATAAGGATAATAAATAAATAATGACACTTGTTATTGAGTTGTTTTCAGTCATGTCTGACTCTCTGTGACCCCACTTGGGGTTTTCTTGGCAATGATACTAGAGTGGTTTGCTATTTCCTTCTCCAGCTCACTTTACAGATGAAAAAACTGAGGCAAACAGGATGAACTGACTTGCCCGGACTAACACACAGCTAGTAAGTGTCTCAGGTCAGAGTTGAACTCAGAAAGAGGAGTCTTGTTGACTCTGGGATTGGCACTCTATCCACGATTAGCTGCCTTACAAAGTCTGAAGAACTCCTAACTAAGGTGGAAATGATAATAGTGCTTTGACAATTAAATGAAGCAGATGGCACCACAGAAGAAACATCGCATGGTTGACTGAAGGAATAAGGAACATTTCTTAGACCTATATGTAAAATAGTAGTGAGTCCATCATTGGACCCGTGTAGTGGTTAAAGAATTTCAATTCAAAGAATTCCAGTCTGAGAGTTGGAGGGAAGCCCTTGAAAGGCTCTGCTGGAGAATGGGGGAAGGAAGAGGATAGGAGAGAATTTCTATCTCCCTTTTTTCCCCTCCTCGCCATTGACCTTATCATATGAAAGATCTGACCAGTAGGAGGTAACACATCTAGCCTAGGGTGATAGTTATCTGTGGAAAGGCAAAGCCCTAGATGGTAGAGAGAAGTGTGAGATCTTCATTCTGCAAAACCAGCCTGCTAAGTCCAGCAGAGAGCTCTATGGAAGGGGAGCTTCCTGAGGACCTCATAGATCTTAAAACAAAACAAAACAAACCTTCAGTATCAGGAGTTGTGAGTTACCCCTTTGCTACACATCTTCTTGATGCATTTCTACTTTGTTTCCATTCTCCTCATGTTGCTTGCATTATCATCACCATCACCATCATCATCATCATCATCATCATCATCATCATCATCATCATCATCATCATCATCATCATTATTTTGGTCAGAGGATGGGCTCATACTTTTGGAGGAAATATTTTTGTAGCTATTGTACAGTATTTATTATACCATTTTAATGAATACTTTTGAAAAACTAAGTCCAATTGAATTTTAGGGGTAGACACACTGGTGGGGGCTCATGAGGAAGAGTTTTAGAAACTCAACTCTTCAGGAATTCTCTTACTTTTTGTTTTAGGGTAGAGAGTCATGTTGGAAGGGAATGGGGAATTATGTCAGTTTGGACATATTGTTAACTTAGAAATGGCTTGGATGTAGATTTATGTAAGCCTAAATAAAATTGTTCATGGCAGACTCGTAGAGGACTAAATTGTAGGGTACTATACTTGCTTGCACATTCTACCTCCAGTATCTCTCTCAAGAGTGCCTTGATAATCTAATTAGGCTATCTGGCTTGCCCCATTAGTGGAAGGTGGTTGGCAGTTGGTGGGATGGCTGACCCCTTCTCCATGGGAATTGTTTCCTGGATAAAGACTGTGGAGGCTGGGCTGGAAGCAGGATTAGTGGTTTGGTGACAGCTACTATTCCCATAATTCTTGAGTTTAGGATCCTAGACTTTCTCCATCCAGGTCCTCAGGGGAGTTGTGATCAAGGTGATGTGATGCTATAGGCTAATTATTCTGAGTGCTTCAACTAGTCTCACATGGCATGGAATCTGGTTCTCTTTACTGATTGAGATTACCACTTTCCACTTGACTTTTAGTGATGAACTCACTACCAAGAAAGATAACTTATTCCATTGCTGGACAGTACTCATTGTTAGGAACTTTTCCTTATATATTGAGCTAAAATCTCCATTTCTGCAGCTTTCACCCATAATAGCACCTACCTTCCAGGGTTGTTGTAAGAAACAAATGAAATAATAATTGTAGATCCAACAATCTGGAGAGCAATTTGGAGCTATGCTCAAAGGGCTATAAAAATGTGCATACCCTTTGACTCAGCTTCTAGAACTGTATCAAAAGGAGATCATAGAAAAGGGAAAAGGACCTACATGTAAAAATTTATAGCAACTATTTTTTGTAGCAGCAAAGAACTGGAAACTGAGGAGATTCCCATCAACCAGGAAATGGCTGAACAAATTGTGGTATATGAATGTAATGGAATACTATTGTACTATAAGAAATAATAGGCAGGCAGTCTTCAGAAAAACTTTGGAAGACTTACATGAAATGATGCTAAGTGAAGTGAGCAAAACCAGGAGAACATTGTACTTGATAATAGCAACATTGTGTGATGATCACCTAGGATAGACTTAACTCTTCTCAGCATTACAATGATCCAAGACAGTTCCAAAAGATTCATGATGGAAAATGCTGTCCACATCCAGAGAAAGAACTATGGAGTCTGAATGCGGATCAAAGCATGCTGTTTTTGCTTTTTTGTCTGTTTTTTTTTCTCATGGTTTTTCTCTTTTATTCTGATTCTTCTTTCATAACATGACTAATGTGGAAATATGTTTAACATGATTGTACATGTATAACCTATATCAGCTTGATTGCTGTCTTGGGGAGGGGGGACGCGAAGGAGGGAGGGAGAAAAATTTGGATCTCGGAATCTTACAAAAATGAGTGTTGAGATAATAATTATAAAGTGTTTAGCACAGCGCTTGGGACATAGTAAGTGCTATTTAAATGTTATTATTCTGCAACTTCTAGTGAACTTAACCTGGTGCTGGGTACCAAGGATGTAATATATATGTGTGTTATGTGTGTGTGCATGTGTGTGTATATGTATATGTATACATAATGCATATATAAATATATAGTTATCCCTTCCACATAGGGACTGTTCCCATTTTAGTTTCAATATATCCGGGTCAGCAAAAAATTAAATGGGAATTTGGGGAGAGTTTTGGGCAAGTTGAAGACTGGGACATGACACAGAAAAATGTAGAAACTCAGAAATGCATAAAATATATGTATAGTATTATATAATATTCAATATATTTTATCTTTTAATGTAATTATTCAAACTTCTCCCCTGGTCCAAAGAAGAGATAAAATTTTTTTATTGATTTTTCAGATTGTGGGGGTATCACACCCCTAATCTCCACGTTGTAGCAGGAGTAACTGTACCTACATATACATATATCCATTTATTAATTGACTGAATTTCCCATCTTCCATTATGTTCCAAAGAGTACCTTGCTTACATGTCTGTGTGTGCTTGAGGTGAAACAGCATCTGATTCATATTTGTGCAGAATACATTTCTATGATATGCATACAGGTACTCTCTAGATACCAAATGGAATATAGGAGCATCCTCCTTGCCCCTCACTCCTATTCTTTGTATGCATACCTGAAATCTTGCTTCTGAACTTTTCCCACATGCTTGTTCCAAAGCAGGTTACTCCTCCTCAAAACTCATGCAACCTTCTCACTTTGTAGCTTCTAATTAGAACTTCCTATTCTGGTACATTGTCAGTTTCACTTTTTCTCCTCCTTCCCCTTCCCTCACTTCCCCCACCCAACATACCTTTGGAGAACAGAATGTCTCACCTGATGAAAATGACAAAAAAAATCTGGGAAATTGTGGGTTGGTTTAATTATTCCCTTAAGATAGCAATTTAGAAATAGCACTTTCCTTTTAGTTAATTTGCAAGAAACAGTTTTTTTTCACCTTGATTCTAGAATTAAGACCATTACAAATACTCTCATTTAGCAACTGGCACAGTACAAGGAGTACTGATGCTGGAGTCATCCCCTGTGTAACTAAATACCAGTTGTCTTAGGCAAGGCATTTAATCTACCTGGAACTCAGGTGCTGCATCCGTAAAAGAGAGGGGTTGGGACACATGGTCTTTGAGGTCTCTTTTACATCTAGAGCTAAGATTCTAAGTGTAGACAGTGTAGACAGAAATTTACCTGATTTCCTTTCATGTAACATCTTAGTGGCTCATGTTAATAAAGTGCTATAAGGTTAAAAAGTACTTAATAAATATTTTACTATTTGATCCTCAAAATAGCCTTGAGAACTATTCTGCATCTCAAAAATCATCCTCATTTTGCAGATGAAGAATCTAAGGCTTGAGGAAGTAAAATGACCTGACTGTGGTCATATAAGTAGCAAATGTTGGAGCCAGGACTGGAACCCAATCCATTAATGAAATAGTATTTATTAAATGTTGACTGTGTGCCTAGCATTTTTCCGGTGTTGGGGATACACGTAAAAAGAATGAAGTAATCTCTAACTTGCAAGAATATATTCTAACGAGGGACTCTTGAAATACATATATTAACATATATAGACATATATGTATTTATGATATAAATATAAAATGATCAATACAATCATACAACCAAGTAGTTAAATTTAGGAGGGAGGATACTAATATTTGGGGAATCAGGAAGAGCTTCATGCAGAGAAGCCATTAGAGCTGCATCAAGGACCCTGAGGCACAACTGAAGATGAAGTGCATTCCAGGCATGTAGTATAGCGCAGTGCAAAGGCAAGGAGATGGGAGATGGAATGTAGTGTGTAAGGAACAGAAAGAAACCAAGTTTGGATGACAGAGTTTGAGAGAGGGAGTAATATCCAAAGAGGCTGGAAAGATAGTTTGGGGCCAGGTATATACAGCTTTAAAAGTTGTTAAACTGAAGAGTTTCAACCCAGGTCATAGAATCACAGAATTTTCGAATTGGAAAGGAGGCCATCTCGTCCAACTCATAATTGAGAAGAATCCTGGAAAGTGATCTTTTGCCTGTCAGTTTGGTGCTCTTTCTACACTGCCACACATAGTAGGTAAAATAATGGTTACCTTCTGCTAATTTTAGCTATCAAAGTAACATGAGAGAAGTTGCCCTTATGTCAGAGACCTTGATTCTAATAGAATCTTTCTTACTTTGAAACCTAGGAGAAACCACTTAAACTGCTCTGGGACTTACTCATAGGCAAACTGCCTTGTCAATCTCATTATTCTTTGGAGGATCAAATGAGGTAATATGTGGTAAAAAAAAATAGAGTTTAAAATGCATAACAAATATGAAATATGCATTGAATCTGTTATGAAAGTTAAGACATTATAAGATGTCTTTCTTTATACAGAATGGCTATAAATATTTCTTTTCCTCAAAGTCCTGAGACATATCTCTCTCTCTCCTCTCCCCTCTCTGATCCTTCTCTTTCTCCCCTCCTCTCTCACTCTAATTTCTCTCCTCCCTCTCACTTGTGTCTGTTTCTCTGTCTCTTTGTCTTTCTCTCTGTCTCTGTCTGTCTCTCTCTCTCTCCTTGTCTGTCTATCTACTTATTTACCATAGAAGTACTTCTTACTTGACTGAGGCCACAGGTGCCAGTTTTTGATCTGTTATCACCCGTCAGTTTGCCCTGGTTCATCTCTGGGGAAGCTGGGCCTCTAGTTAGGGGAAGAAAACTTTCAATTCTCATACTCATTGGCGTGCTAATTAACCCCAATCCCTCCATGCCAGGATGCTGCTAATTATAATAAAAGTTCTGGCTCTTGCCTAGATCTTCCCAGAGGGAATAATAAAAATGATATCCCATGCAAGGTATGAATTGAGTATAGGACAGGCCATTTATAGCAAATAACAATAATCTTAAGAGAATCATGGTAAACAGAAATAGGATGTTTAGAACAGATTTCAGCAATTTAACTTAGAACTATTGGCACATTCTGCTACGTGGCTGGTAGTTAACCTTGTGGGGACATAAGATAAGTTTTGTGAAGCTGCTAATTGACCATTTTACATTTTCCCTTTTCTGGAAGTGTCTGTATAAGCCTGCCAAGGAATCAGACCAGACTTGGTCTTTCTCCTGGTGGCAGCTGCTCTCCCTGATGCAGATATTCCTCTCTCCCAGACTGTTCCTGCCATTGTGGTTACTCTAAACCACTCTGCTAGACATGACTTCTACCATTCAAAATCCTCCAACTCTTTCAAAACTCACAAGATCATCTAGAAGGAAGCACAGAAGAGGGAAAGGCAGCCAGGCACCTGGAGTACAAACCTGAATAGTATAACAACAATAAAACCAAAACCAACATTTACATAATGCCTACTATGCGCCAGGCACTGTGCTAAGCATTTTACATATATTATCTCATTTGATTGCTCAGTAGCTAAAATGCTGGACTTAGAGTCAAGAAGTCCTAGCTGTGTGACTGAGCAAGTCACTTAACCTTTATTTGCCTTAATCCAATAGAGAACCACTCCACTACTGTCATCCGGAAAACATGGACAGTATCGGTTTGTTATGGTCTGTGGGGTCATGGAAAGTCTGACATGACTGAATAGCAGTAACATTATTAATTGATATTCAAAACAACTCTGGGAAATAGATACTATTTTTATCACCATTTTACACATGAGGAAATGGAGGCAAACAGAGGTTCAATGATTTGCCTGGGGTAGCACAGCTATAATAAATGTTGGAGACTGTGTCTTCTTCAACTCTACTAGGTGAGCCTATGATCCACATGGAGAACAGTAGCCAAACAGTGAAGAACCCTCCTGCAATCCACACTTACATCATATCTTGTCATCTACAGAACTGTAGTCAAAAGAAAACCAACTAGCAACTGTTTCTTTGCTTAATACCCCACCCCCTTGTTTCTGTCTGAAGGAGAAGGGAAGATCAGGGTCCACTTTGTTTCTGTCTGAGGGAGAAGGAAAGATCAGGGTCCATGCAGAGTCCTTCACATGACATTAAAAGGGTGAATCCTTTCAGCTATGAGTCACTACATGGCTGGAAACATCTGCCAAACTTCTATATGGCCTGGAAACTAGTAGAGAGAATTTGTGGATGCACTATACAGACAGGATACATATTGTGCATGTACACATGCTGGAACTAAAGGTCCTATACTTCAGAGCTCATTTCATCCTATGTCAGATAAGTAGCATGGTGGATAGAGTACTGGGTCTGGGGTCAGGAAGATCTAAGTTCAAATCTGGCTTCAAACACTTAATATCTGTGCCTGGACATATCACTTAACTTCTGTTTGCTTCAGTTTCCTTACCACTAAAGTGGAAATAATAATTGTACCTAATGCCAGGTTTGTTGTGAGGATCAAATAAGATAATATTTGTAATGTGCTTAACATAATCTCTGGCTCATAGTTTGGGCTATATAAATGCTTATGTCCTTTCTTCCTTTCTTTTCACTTGCTTATTCAGTATGCTTGTAGCCATGCTCCAAGAGCTTATTACTACCATCGGACAGAGAAGTTGCTACTTTGTATTCTTTCTTACATTTAGCTAGCTATGGGGCCATGATCAAATGGCTTCACCTGCTCAGGTCTCAGGTTCCTCAATTATAAGGGACAATAATGCTCATAAAAGGTGATAGACACATGCTAAGTCAGGTAGTATTTATATAGCACTTTAAGATTTGCAAAACACTTTATAGGTATAAGCTCATTTGATCCCTAAGAGGCACAGATAGGTTTTTACCTATGGAAATTCTGTTGATGATATTTTGGGAATTACTGTCCTACAAAACTCACCTCATCAAGGATGGCAGCCCTGAATCAGCATTTATACTTCTGATTTCTTGCCTTTCTCTTCTAGTCTCTCAATCCTGTACTTTCCCTAGTTGTCATCTGCATGGGTAATTGAGTCGGAGTGGGCAAATGCTTTCTGAGCAAGGTTGTAGACCCTGCATGAATTCATACTTTTTTTTCTCCTAGCCACCTGAATTTCATCCCATTCATTTCATCCCCTCCCCTTCTATCTTTTTCTACTCCTCCTGTCCTCTTCCATCTTACCCCCTCCTCTACCATTCCTTTCCATCCCATCCCTTTCTCTCCCATCCTTTCCTATCTTCTCTTCTCTCATCTTTTCCCATCTCATCTTATTTTGGGCCATTCCTTCCTATCCTTTCTCATCTTCTTTCTCCCACTCCTCCTCTATCCATTTCTCCCCTCCCATTAAATTCCATCCCTTCCTCTCCTGTCTCCTTTCTCCTTCAATGTGTCTCTGGCATGATTTAGCAGTAGAGTATTATACTAAACGGGGGCTCAGAAAATGGGTAAAATATTTGTTACATTCAAATAACCAAACTGAGAGCACCTAGGTGACAGTGCTAGGAATGAAGTCAGGAAGTCTCACCTTCCTGAGTTCAAGTCTAGCCTCAGACACTAGCTATGTGACCCTGAGCAAGTCACTTAACCCTGTTTGCCTCAGTTTCCTCAAAATGGGCTGGAAAAGCAAATGTTAAATCAGTCTAGTATTTCTGCCAAGAAAACCCCAAATGGGATCATAAAAAGTCAGACAGGATTGAACAGCAACATCAAAGCATACTGACCCTGGGAGTAGTTAAGAAGGTGCTACCTATAATTTCCTTCTTGAGAGTATTTTTTCTCACCCATGTAGATCACAAACCTTCAATTTTTTTATCTTTATGATTTCATGCGATTCTTCGAGTATGGCCAAAACAAATTCCTTCACCTGTTGACCCATTCTTTGGTGCTTAGTTTCTTTATACTTAGGTTGGCTTACTCTGAAGCCCATAGTTTGAACAATAGGTCCCTACCCAAGCTCCACTTAATGACTGATTTCTGAACCCTTCTGGCTTACAGTGATTATCAATAGCAACAGTTTCTCTTTCTCTCCCATTTTGATTTAGTTATTTTTTCTTTTGCTCATTAAAAAGGCCATTCCCTGACTGCTTCTTAAAGAGGCCTATTCACTCAATGGGTGTTACTTCCCTCTAAGTGAGTACCTTGAAAAGGCCTAGCCTAAAAAGGCTAGGTCTCCCATTGCATCCTGGGTAGTCTCAGTCATCCTGATGAATATCTGGTCACTGGATCCAGATAGCTCGGTAGGAGAAAGTGAAGCTGGTGACTTTGCACAACCCTCCCTCACACAAAACAAAGTCAAGTACAAGTCATGTCATCATTTCTCTGATGTCATCGTCTTCTTCAGTAACAAAGGACGAACACAACTTAGGTTGACTCGTCTTAAGAAAATAGACATATAAGCAGGCAATCTATAAGCTTTGTGTTCCAGTAGTTTAGTTTTTGAGAACCCAGGGTAATTTCATGTGGAGATGAAGCATCACAAGAAGAGATACAATTAAATGGGTCAGAAAATTATCATTGCAGGGAAAAAATGTAGAAATGGCCAGAGACACAGAAAAGTGCATTATCTATGCCAACCTGTAGGAACTGGCATTTGGAATTTGTCATGTGTTTCTTGAAGTCACCAACCACCATTCTAAATGGGGAAAGCTAGGAATTTTAGGGTAGAAGCTTATGAAATGCTTTACATAAAAGCCAAACTAATCCTATCAGGACTTTTTTTTTTTCAGGATAAGAACCATTCTGATCATGTACACATGGTATTATGCATGGAATCTCAAAATTCTACCATTGGAGCACATATCCTTATGACTACCTTCATGTCTGTGATTTGCCCTTCAGTGATAAGAAAGTATTTTATTCATTTTTGTCCTTTTTGGTGCTTAGCGTACTGCTTCCTTAAAACGGAGGTGCTGGGATAAATATTGGATTGATTAGCTGATTCAGTCACTGCTGTCGATAAGTTTGCTTTCTCACGACTTGAGCTGTCTAGGGATTGGCTCTTCTCCATTTTGTGTACAGAAGAAAATCAAATGTTTGTTTCTTTGCTACTTCTTTCTCTTCTAGCTGAAAAGGGATTTTTTACAAAACTAGGAAGAACAGATTTACAGAATCCAACTCTCTCATGATGAAGAAACTGAGGCCCAGAGAGACAAAATGATTTTCCTGAAACTACATAGTTAACAGATGACAAAGGATGGACATGAACCAGGATCTTCCAGTTCCAAGGCCAGTTTTCTTTTTCCTATTCCATTCTTCCTTCCTATTTGCCGGGGAAGTTGTAAAAAGGATTCATGAATTTGGTGGGAAGAAGTTGACTCTTTTAGAACAAATGCACCTCTATTAACCAGGTTGCAATAGAATGTAGTCATTTTCAGTCCTGTAGGATTATACAACACTGGAGCTAAGACGGTCTTCTGCAAGTGTATGATGGGAGAGCTAGGTGGTACAGTAGATAGAATGCCAGGCCTCAAGTTAGGAAGACCTGAGTTCAAATCCAGACTCAGACACTTGCTAGCTGTGTGACCTTGGGCAAGTGACTTAACCCTGTTTGCCTCATTGTAAAATGAGCTGGAGAATGAAAGATTAAACTGCTTCAGTTCCTTTGCCAAGAAAACCCCAAATGGGCTCACAAAGAGTCAGATACACCTTTAAAAAAGACTGGTAAATGTTTAATAACTGACTCTTTGAAAAGACAGCACTTCAGTCTAACTGGCATTATTAACATTTTGTCTATCACTTTCTTAAAGTCTAGACTATCAATAAAACAATAAATCGATAGACAATAAACCAAGCCCTGTCTTCTAGCACTTGTAAATTTCCAGTGTGAACTAACTGAAAATGGAACAATCAGCTTTCACAAGTGGGTCAGAGCTGGCTCTAGCACATCCCTGGTTAGCATTATCTAGTGCAGGGGCTCTTGACCTAGTATACATGTATCTCTAAGGAGTATGATTAATATTTGGCAAATAGCCCTATTATCCTAGGGAGATATGTGTGTATCTATATATCTATACTCACACACATGTATACACATATATGTATACACACACTGAAACACATACATATATGTATATACATGTATACACATACCATCATGCTCTTTACATATACATATATGTATATATGTGTAAATGCATGTATATATCTATCTTAGGGATATAATAAAATAAGAGGTATTGTTATTTCAGTGATATAGAGCAAACAGTTCTCACCATGGGATCTAGGAACTCCTGGTGATCCCTGAGACTCTTTCAGGGCTCTGTGAGGCTAAAATTATTTTTAGTATCAATACAAATAAATTTTAAATGTGATAAATATTGATAGACATAATTCAATAAATAAAAACTCTTTGGAGTCTTCTGCAATAATTTTTGAGTGTAAAGGGATTCTGAGACCAAAATGTTTGAGAACTTCTGATATGGGGAATTCCCAGGTGAGGAGTCTCCCTTCACCAATACTGGTCCATACCTTCCCTGCAATTTGTAGTCTTAGAGGGCTATTTCTCTGTGTATCCCTAGAGTTTAATATAGTATCTGGAGAATAGAGAATACTTCAAAAATACTCATTGACTGACTCAAACCCTGAGAAGTTGTGATTTGCTCAAAACAGTTGGCATGTGTCAGAGGTACAACCTGAACCTAACTCTTCCTGGCTTTGAGGCCAGCCCTCAGTCCACGATGCCAAGCTGCCTCTCTATTTTGTCCTAGTGAAAATAATTAATCTCTCAATTTTATTTCTTAGGTGCATATGCATGGTAAATGCTAGAATTTATTACTTTCATGTCAAATAGGAGTTTTGGGAAGGTTTACTAAAAGCCAAGTGGCTCTAAAAATGGAAGAAGGCTGGGAACCCCCAATTTAGTTCAACTGCCTCATTTTATTGGTGAAAACATTGAATATTTAGGAAGTCAAGTGCTTTGTCTAAGCTCACATAGCTAATTAGTAACTGAGACAGAACCAGAACCATTATTTCTTGGCCTGAGTCCACTCTGTTTTCTCTTCTACCATCTTGGGTCCTTTAGAGGTTAAACTATATTTCTCAACTATACCACTAGTGCACTTTGAGTCCCTCCTCCCTTGGTTTCTTTCCAGAGCCAAAGACATCTGGGAACATGTTTGAAGCTTCATTTCTTGCCCGTGTATGTATACACACTCATCTGATTCGTGAATCCCCATCGAGAAAAGAACTATTTAAAATTCTTCCATGTTCTATCATGACACCCCCAGTGAAAGAACAATTTTGTAGCATGATGAGAGCTCATTGCATAATTTGGACAAGCTTTTGTTCTCGTGGTAATTTTCCTTAGAGATTTCTGTTCTTCACCTCCCCCTTCCCACATTGTCTGATTTCAGAAAACTCAACCTATTCTTATTCCAAAAGAGAAAAAAAATATGATCCTTTTAAGATGATGTGCCAAACAGATGGAATTAGACTGGGGAGACCAGGGAGCAGAGAAACTTCTGGTTCTCTGTGTTGGGTGACAAAGTAACTTCCTTATTGTCCTGAGGTAGTTTCTGCTTAATATGCAGGTTATGGAGGAAGGAGAGAGATTGGCTGAACTTCACAGCCAAACTGATTTGCAGGAATACTGATCTTGGGAGTTTTTAAAAGACAGGAGGACACCTAGGTATCCTCACATTCCAGAGTCCAGTTTTCTTCATCAGTTCAACATCAGGACTAAGAGGACCAAGGAGGCAAGTTGAGGATCCAGTTCAGGATTTAGCTGAGATGAGGACTCATCCAGCAGTCACTCAGCATCTGAACAGGAACTCGGTGGGATCATTATTTTATTGGAAGTAAACTAAGAGTAGGTCCCAACATATGAGGGAGAAATGTTTGTACATTTATTCTTTCTGTATTTTTAAAGTAAATGCCCCTTTGTACAGGCAAAAATATGAAGAGAAAGGAGTAATAAAAGTGTCCTGAAGTTTGTGTCAGAGGACTCAGGTTTGAATACTAGCTCTGCCACTTACTAGCTAGGTGAGTTGGGACAAGTCAGATCAATTCTCTAATTCATTTTTGCAACTATAAAATAAGGAAGTTGGACTAACTCATCTCTAAGATCCCTCCTAGGAATTCTAAATTTGTGAAAATGCATATAATGCAAAAAATTATGTTAAGTTTAATATTAATCAGGTGATTTAGAAGCAGATTCAGAGTGATCTGGAAAGATCACTCCAGAGGAGCATCATGACATAATGCATTGAAATCTGGCCTTACGGTCACAAAGAACTGTGTTCAAATCCTGTCTCTGACCAGTGCTAGCTTAGGAATCTAGGGAGATTGTTTTAAGAACTTAAATAAGTTTTTTAACTTCTGCATCTCAATTTCCTCAACTGTAGAATAAGGAGTTGGAGTAGATTACCTTAAAAGAGTCCCTTCCATCTAGAAAACTATGATTCTATGACCTTTTCTGCAAAATGTCTCTCACATCTGAAGAGGGTACCATCATCTTCTCAGTTTCCCCAGTTTTATACTCCTTAACGTTCAACATCCCTCATGTCCAATCAGTTACCACATTTTGTTGATTGAACCTCCACAAGATCACCTGTCTCTGTGCCTTTGCCTGGGTTGTTTTTCACTGTATGTAGGATATTGAGAATTAGAATTGTAAAGGACCCTAGAGATCATTTAGTTCAGCCCTCTCCTTTAACAGGCAGGAGTTACTGATAGTTCTGTGATGTCATATTACACTGTCATTATCATTTTATAGATGTAAAGATGGAGGTTCAGAGATGCATTGAAGGTTTTCCTGTAGAGTCAGGGGTAAAGTCAGTGTAGTAATGGATTTGGCAAGTTTGCATTAACTGTTATCATTATGGGCCTGTTGTAGGGAGAGGACTTTATAAACCTTAAAACACTAAGAAAATGTGAATTATTATCATCATATATTTCCTTAATACTTTCAACATTTGTAGTAATCCTATTTTTCTATTTGGAAGACTAAACTCTGTTTTTAACAATAGTATTTTATCTTTTCCAATTACAAGTAAAGACAGTTTTTAACATTCATTTAAAAGGTTTTCGAGTTCTAAATTTTTTCCCTCCCTCCCTCACCTGCCCCCTCCATAAGACTGTAAGCCATTTATTATATATGTGCAATCACATTAAACATATTTCCATGTTAGTCATGTTGTGAAAGAAGAAACAGACCAAAAGAAAAAAAAACCACTAAAATTAAAGTGAAAATAGTATGCATCCATACTCCATCTGTTCCTTCTCTGAAGGTGAATAACATTTTCCATCATGACTCCTGTGGAATCATCTTGGATCATTGTCTTGCTAAGAAGAGCTAAATCATTCATAGTTGATCATCACACAATGTTGCTGTTACTATGTATAATGTTTTCCTGGTTCTTCTAACTTAACTTTGCATCAGTTCATTCAAGTCTTTCCAGGTTCTTCTGAAATCCTCTTACTCATCATTTCTTATAGCACAATAGTATTTATTCATTACATTCACATACCACAGTTTGTTCAGTCATTCTCTAGTTGATGGGTATCCCCTTAATTTTCAATACTTGACCATCAGAAAAGAACTACTATAAATATCTTTGTGCATGTGGGTCTTTTCCCCTTTTTAATAATCTTCTTGGGATATAGATCTAGTAGTGATATTGCTGGATAGGGTATGCACAGTTTTATAGCCTTTCAGGCATAGTTCCAAATTGCTCTCCATAACGGTTGGATCAGTTTATGACTCCAAAACAATGCATTAGTGTTCCAAGTTTCCCACATCTTCTCCAGCATTTATCATTTTCCTTTTCTGTCATATTAGCCAATTTGATGGGTGGTATCTCAAGGTTGTTTTAATGTGTGTTTCTCTAATCAATAGTGATTTAGAGTGTTTTTTTTTCATATGACCATAGATAATTTTGATTTCTAGAAGAATAAACTCTAGAGGACAATCACTTTCAGTCCAATCCAATCCAACCAGAGCATCTATTAAATGTTTTCTATGTGTAATGTATTCAGGATACAAAGATGAAATGAAAAATAGTTCCTTGCCCTCAAGGATCTTCCATTTTCTTAGGGGGCTTTAGTTTACCCTGGAAACTTAGAAGAACAAGAATAGGGATCAGATGGATGATTGCATGAGTAGAACTCTAGGTAAGGAAATTCTTTCTATCAGTGTCAGTCAGGACTTTTAAGTCTTAGTGAATTGCCTAGAGTACTGAGGTTGTTATTTACCCACAGTCATATTATGCGTATCCTAGATAGACCTTAAAATCAGGTCTTCCTGGCTTTGAGCCTGGCTCTTTTTATAGGATGTCCCAAAAGTTTTAGATGCAGCTTTAGGCTTTCATAAGCTTAAACTGTAACTGAGACTATTGGGACATCCTGTATATAATAATGCTAACATTTGGAGGGGGATGAGTAAAGGCTTCTGACAGGAAGCTGCACATGAGTTGAACCTTGAATGAAGCTAGAGATTCTAAGAGGATGTGATGAGGATTGTCTTTTATTTATTTTTTGCCTGATGGCACTTTATATAAATAGGGATATAAAATGTCCTGGATACAGTGCCTTGCACAGCCCTAGAAGGTCAGTATAATAGAGAGAAAAGTATGCTAGTTTAGGAGACAGAAGTTTGAATCCTAGCTTTTCCACTTACTAGCTCTGTGATCTTGGCTAAAATCATTTAACCTTTCTCTTTATCCGTAGAACAGAGTCTGACTAGGGGGCTTCTAATGCCCCTCTCAACTCTAGATATAGGTTTGATGACTTAGTATTTGTTTACTGACTAGGGGCAAACTTTTGGAACATAGTCTTTGTTTCCTTTCAGTTCCTTTCCCCTTCATATCACTGAGGAGAACTCAAAAGGTTCTTTTCCTCAGATCTCCTAGATTCTGGAAGGAAATGAGATTGTCTCCACTCCAGTAGAGCACTCCTGTTCAATTTAGCTCCTCAGAAAGTAAGTGTTAATTAAGTGATACTCAGCATCAGTTCAAGGGTCTTTTGGGAATGAACACTTCTCCACTGTAAATCAATTTGGTTGGCATGGTGCCTGGCCAAGATTAGACTCAGTCTTGATTCTTTCCAAGGTCCCTCTTGGTAGGCTTTTGGTCTTAGCATTACCCAGTATGGAAAGGCTTATAGGTCTTGTATATCTGTTTCATTTGCGGGACCAGGAAGCACCGATGGAAAGGGGCAAGGATGGCAAGAATTATCTTAGGGGTGGTAAGAGGATAATGACAAAGCCTTACAGTTTTTCATCTCTGCCCTAGCCTCAAACACCAAATTATAATCAAACATCTAGGGATATTATAAAGGTAAAAACAAAACAAAACAAAACAAAAACTTCTGTTGATCATGAAGGGAGGGCAAGCTTGGGGACAGTAAAAACTGGTTTACGTAGAGTACTTTGAACTTCCAGTAATTGGCACTTTTGTGCTTTTCCAAGACAACAATCACTTTTTTTTTTATCAGTAACCCTAAGGCATTGCAAAACTCTGAATCTGCTTCTAAATCATTACATTAATATTAAACTTAACTCAGCATTTTTTTTGCATTGTATGCATTTTCACAAATTTAGAATTCCTAGGAGGGATCTTAGAGATGAGTTAGTCCAACTTCCTTATGTTATTGTTGCAAAAACTGAGATTTAGAGAATTGATCTGACTTGTTTCAAGTCACCTTGGGACAAGGACCTAGTAAGTGGCAGAGCTAGTGTTCGAACCTGGGTCCTCTGACACACACTTCAGTATCCTTTTTATTGTTTCTTTTTCTTCATTTTTTTTTGCCTGTACAAAGGGGCATTTACTTTAAAGATACAGAAAGAACAAATGTACAAACATTTCTCCCTAATATGTTGGGACCTACTCAGTTTACTTTCAATAAAATAATGATCCCACCAAGTTCCTGTTCAGATGCTGCATGACTGCTGGATGAGTCATCTCAGCTAAATCTTGGGCTGGGTCCTCAACTTGCCTCCTTGGTCCTCTAAGTCCTGATGTTGAACTGATGAAGAAAGCTAGACTCTGGAATGTGAGGATACCTAGGTGTCTTCCTGCCTTTTAAAAACGCCCAAGATCAGAGACTTCAGGGTCTTCATCTAGGAGAGAAAATGACAAATACAGAAGCCAAAGGCTGAGGTCCATCCCTTGGAATCATTCCTCTCCTTGCCTTACTTACAGCACCGGATCTCTCATTGTTTCTCATGCTCTCCCTGAGCAAAGGACTCCAAAGGAGCAAAGAGAAATGTGACCAAAGAGAATCATTGCTTTTTATTTAGTTCCAACTTTTAAATATTAGGCATCCATGTTTAGCACAGACTTCTAAATAGCTGACGTTTGTATCATATCTAAAAAATTATAATTGAAGGGTGAGAGAGGAATATATTGGAGGGAGAAAGGGAGAAATAGAATGGGGCAAATTATCTCTCATAAAAGAGGCAAGAAAAAGTTTTTTCAATGGAGGGGAAAAGAAGGGAGGTGAGAGGAAAAAGTGAAGCTTACTCTCACCACATTTGGCTCAAGGAAGGAATAACATGCTCACTCAATTTGGTAGGAAAACTTATCTTCCACTATAGGAAAGTAGGGGAGAAGAGGATAAGCAGGGGGTGGAGATGATGGAAGGGAGGGCAAATGAGAGAATAGAGCAACTAGAAGTAAACACTTTTGGGGAGGGACAAGGTCAAAAAAGAGAATAGAAGAAGTGGGGGGCAGGATAGGATGGAGGGAAATATAGTCTTACACAACATGACTATTATGGAAGTCATTTGCAAAACTGCACATGTATAACCTATACTGAGCTGCTTGCCTTCTCAATGGGGATAGGTGCAGAGGGAGGGAGGAAGAGAAGTTGGAACTCAAAGTTTTCAGAGCAAATGTTGAGAACTGTTTTTGTATACAACTGGGAAATAAGAAATACAGGTAATGAGGTATAGAAATTTATCTGGCCATATAGGACAAGAGAGAATATGGGGATAAGGGAAGGGAGGGATGTTAGAAGGGAAGGCAGATTGGGGGAAGGGGTAATCAGAATGCAAGATGTTTTAGGGTGGGGGAGGAGAGAGATGGGGAGAAATTTTGTGGAAATGAAAGTTGAAAACTTTAAATTAAAAAAAAAATTATCCTCCTCCCTCCCTGAGTCAGCATGCAATCTTATATGGGTTCTACACATACATTCTTATTAAACACATTTTCACATTAGTAATGTTGCATAGAAGAATTAAAACAAATGGAAAAAAGCATGAGAAAAACTAAACAGAATCAAACATAACAAAAGAGAAAATAATCTGTAGGGAGAACATATGAACTCTTAGCTATGACAACAAATGCCATGGTATAGAGAGCCCATCTAAAATCCTCCCCATGGTCTGGGGACCTGGATCACGAGCTAATCAATCTAGAGCTGTAAAGGAACTCAGAGGCATTGTCCTCTTATATAGGACACCCAGGAAATTGAAGTAAGGGTCAGAGGTGAGATTTGAACCCAGGCTCTCTGACTCCAGAGTCAGTATTCCTTCCACTGTGACATATTGTCTCCATGGGCATGCACTGGCTTACGGTGTGAGATGAGAATGCCTTATTTTACCTCTTATTATATAAAGCTCCCTGTTTTTTAATGAGACTGTCTTCCTTTAATCTGTTGTGTTCCAACAATCAGAGCTATTGTCACCTGGTACTTTTCCTGCATAAACAACTCTTAAATTTGTCTGGGTGATGATTCCTGGGTACAGAACTACCAGCAAGAATACAAAGGGCTGAGGCTACCCTGAGGGTTGGGATGCTTCTTAGAAGGCTTGAAAGGATTTCCCTGTCATCCTCATTTATTTTTTAGGCAATGTTTTAAAATTTTCTTAGTTGTTGGGAGTGGAATTTAAGGGCAGAAAGGAATCAGATGCTATTACAAGGTGTTAATTAAGGGCCATCAAGGGATGAGAGGTTAGGTACTGGAGTGTGTG
This sequence comes from Notamacropus eugenii, assembly GCF_028372415.1. Lineage (NCBI taxonomy): Eukaryota > Metazoa > Chordata > Mammalia > Diprotodontia > Macropodidae > Notamacropus > Notamacropus eugenii. The sequence continues at coordinate 23,993,986 of NC_092878.1, forward strand.
TGTGCGTGTGTGTTTGTGTGTGTATGTGTATGTGAGAGAGAGAGAGAAAAAAGTAAGAGAGAGAAGAGAGAGAAGCAGAGGCAGAGAGAGAAATGACAAAGAGACAGATACAGAGACACGCAGAAACAGATGACAGAGAGAGACAGAAACAGATACAGAGAAACATACAAACACAAAACAGTGACAGAGACAGAAACAGAGAGAGACAAAAAAGAGAGGCAGAGAAATATAAACACAGAGATAGAGAAAAAGAAAGAGATGACAGAAAAAGAGACAGATACAGAGAGACACACAGAAACAGATAACAGATACAGAGACACACAAACACAAAACAATAACAGAGAGAAATAGAGAGAGAGAGAGAAAAGAGAGGCAGAGAAATATAAACAGAGAGATAGAGAGAATCAGAGAGACAGAATCAGAGAGAGAGAAGTGGAGTAAGAGAGACAGACAGACAGACAAACAGAGACACAGAGAGAGAGAACAAGAGAGAGACAGACAGAGAGACAGAGAGAGAGAGAGAGAGAGAGAGAGAGAGAGAGAGAAAGAGAGAGAGAGAACAAGAGACAGAGAAAGAGAGAGAGAGAGAGAGAGAGAGAGAGAGAGAGAGAGAGAGAGAGAGAGAGAGAGAGAGAGAGAGAGAGAGAGAGAATGAGAATGGACCTAACAAAGGAGCCAGCTGGTCGGGCAAATAAGGAGAAATGTTGTCCTTGCTGATCTTCTTTATTGCCCTTACCCCTGGCATTTCTGCAAATGTGCATATAGACCTCAAAGAAAAGAGAACCTTTTTCAAGGATTTTAAAACCTTAATTGACCTTGGGCCTCAGTTTCCCCAAATACAAAAAGATCTGACTAGATCATCTCTAAGACCCCTTTTAGCTCTGGCTCTATAATCCTAGGAGCTTCTAAACCTTGTAACTGTTCTGTGTTCATTTCCCCCTTTTCATGTGTGTCTTCCCCCATTAGGTAAGCTCCTTTAGGTCAGAGACTGTCTTGGTCGCTTGTATTGTGATCTCTAGCGTTTAGTACAGTGCCTGACACATAGTGAGTACTTAACAAATTGTACCTATTTCTCTCTCTTTGTTTCGTTCTCTCTGACCCTTTTTCTCCTTGTCTTTGTCTCTGCCTTTCTATCCCCTCCCTTTATCTCTGTCCCTCTTATTTGTCTCTGTCTCTTTTTCTCTTTGTGTTTTTCTCTCTTTCTCTGTCTCTCTCACACACATACACTCCATTTATTTATGAAATGAAGTGGTTGAATTAGATAATTCCTAGCTCCAAAAAATCTATTTTATGTCTTCCGTTTTTTCACCCCAAAGGAGTGATTTAAGTGAAATAGAAACGAGAAGCTCCTTAGATGTGAAGGAGGTCTTTCTGGGTGACAAGTTAGGCTAAGAGGCCCCAGGACTGCCGGCCATGGCCCCTTTCAGGCAGAAGAGAAGGAAGAGTTAACAAATGGACCACATGAAAGAAATTATTAGCAGGTTAACGCCTTTGGCCTCTCCCTTGGAGCCCTTGGCATATTTTAATTGCCAATGGCTCCCTAAAAATAATCCCCTCTTTTCCTAAGCCCTGGTGATGAGAATGAGTCTGCTGGTTTGGAGTACAGAATGCCATCTTCCAGGTTTTAATCCTGTGTGAGCCCTCTCATTAATCAGTTTCAGCCTGCTTCCCTCTCCTGCCTTGGGAAACAAAGGATCCCAGTTGTGAGCTGTTAATTAGCTGTTAAGGGGACTGGGAAGCTTCCAAGTGGTCATTATTCACACGATTTGAGGCTAATACTTACTTAATTGGTTATTCCTTTCCTGTCATAAATCCCTAGTTAAAATAAATTTGGCTCAAAAGTCAGCGCAGGTTAAAAGAAATTAGTAGTTACTTTCTGTAGCCCCTGATTGTCTGCAAGAAACATGGAGGGACAATAACTGTGAGGTCCCTGCAGTGGTGAACACAATAAAAAATAGGAGTCGTTCAGGAAACCACACTTTAGGTGGTTGTGTGTGTATGTGAGCTGGGAAACAGCGAGGGCATCTCAGGTCTCTGAGTCCTCCAGTGACTCTGCAGACTTTTGTCCTTTGAAAGTACTGCTAGGACCCTAGGATCAGAATACGTGTGGGAGAAAAAGAAATCCAGGGAAGCAGAATTTCAATCAATCAATCAGTATTTCTTAAGCACCTACTATGTGCCAGGCACTGGGATTACAAAAAGAGGCAAGTAATAATTCCTGCCCTTAAGGGGCTTACAATTTAATGAGACAAAACATGCAAACACACACACACATCTATATAAAGCAAGCTGGAGTGTATAGGGTGTTCAAGGAGGACTCTCTGGTGTGAGGGTTTGGAGAGCCCTTTGCAAGTCTGCTCATCCATCTTTGGTTGACCTCCTGTTATCCAGCTCCTACCCGTGTCTTTAAGAAACTGCTGCATGTGCAGAGGCCATAACTTGGTAAACTGTCCTGGCAGAGAGGTTAAACCAGGTTGAGGGTCACTGACTGGCCTCAAACCCATAGGTGAGTTAGGAGGATGTTTACCCCAGGTGTGTGATGACTTCTCCCAATGATGGGCAGATAAGAACAATTTGTTTTAGCACACTTCCAAAAAATCTGGAAAGGCTTATATGAATTGATGCTGCGTGAAATGAGCAGAACCAGGAGAGCATTACACACAGTAACAGTCACAGTGTGCAAGGACTGTTTCTGATAGACTTAGCCCTCCACAGCAATGCAAGGACCTAAAACATTTCCAAAGGACTCGATGCAAAATGCCATCCACATCCAGAGAAAGAACTGTAGAGTCAGAATGCAGAATGAAACAGACTATTTTCCCTTATATTATCTTTTGTTTTTTCTCATGCTTTCTCCCATTTGTTTTAATTCTTCCGTGCAACATGACTAATGTGAAAATGTGTTTAATAAGAATCTAAGATTGCATACTGTCTCTGGGAAGGAGAAAGGAAGGAGGGGGAGAAAAATCTAAAACTTATGGAAGTGATTGTTGAAAACTGAAAACAAATTAATTTTAAAAAACTGCAATACATAAGATATAATATCTCTTAAAAAAAGAACAATTTGTTCCAATGACTATGAAGACAGCTGAAGCAGGGGTTGTGGAGAGCTTAGAGTTTGGTCAGACATCGAAGATGCCAGGGTCATCCATTGCATCCTGGAGAATTGCCAGTTGTGTTGACATTTGATTTGCCACTGAAATTGGATGGCTCTGGAAGATAGGGCGAGGCTGACGATTTTGTGTAACTCTGCTTCTATTAAATCCAGATCACTAAGACATCACCCAGTCATTGGTCCTCTTAAGACAAACAACCACAAAGGAAGCTATATACAGCATAAATAGAAGTAACTAACAGAGGGAAGGCACTAGAATAAAGAGGGGTTGGTGAAGGCTTCCTATGGAAGGTGGGATTTTAATTGGGACTTAAAGAAAGTCAGGGAGGTCAGCAGTCAGAGTGTAGGATGGATGGAGGGCCTTCTGGGCATGGAGGACAATTGGAGAAAATGCCCAGAGCCAAGAGATGGAGTGTCTTGTTTGTGGAACAACCAATGTTATAGGATCAAGAGTTTGTGTTGGGGAGTAAGGTTCCAGAAGGCTGGAAAGGGAGGTGAGCTAGGCTATAAAAGACTTTGAATGCTAAATAGGGCATTTTATATTTGATCCTGGAGGAAATAGGAAGCTACTGGAGTTTTTTGAGTTAGGGGGTTACTTGGTTGGACCTGTGCTTTAGAAAAATCATTTTAGTGGCTAAATGAAGGATGGATTGGAATGGAGTGAGACTTGAGGCAGGCTGTTCTAGTAATCCAGGCATGAGGTGAGGAGGGGTCCTGCTTTTCATTTATATGTACACATATTCTAGAATGTGCCAGCTTTGTGAGATGTTATCAATCATTCAGTCAGCAAGCAATTATTAAGTAACCACCATGTGTCAGTTACTAAACCCTGGGGATACAAAGGCAAACATTAAACTATTCCTTCTCTCAAGGAGCTTCCATTTGTAATTTCTCTCTTTCATTTTACTGTAGACTATTCTATTACTTGAGAATAAATAGCATTGAAGGGATGTTATTGCTAGTTAATGTCTATATCTTTGTTGCTGGAAATATTTGTAAATTTTATTCCTTAGTATGTTTAGTTAACACAGCTAAATCATTGATGGCTGAGATCCTCATATTCCTAAATGATAGAAGACATTAATTTAATAGATGTCTTGTACAGGCAGAGTAGTCACTGGGCTGTGTGATTTCAGATATCGGGACAGGTGTAAGCAGATAATACAGACACAACTGAATGGGTGCCCATTAAGTTGAGAAACACTGAACAAATTGTAGTGTACCAATTTTGGAATTGGCATCAGCACTAGACCTTTGACTTCATTAGTGGAGAGAACTTATGACTGAGGAAACTCTCTCTACCAAAGCAGGTTAGCACCTTTTCTGCAGCTTATAGAGAGCTGCCTGTATAGAGCATTGAGAAGTTAAGTGAACTGGCTTCACTTAACATACTTAACATACTTAAGATGGTATGTTCCACAGGCATGAAACTAGAATTTTTTGTTTTGTTTCAAGTCTCTCTGTCTGTCTACCTCTCTCTGTTTGTCTCTCCCCGTCTCTGTCTGTCTGTCTCTCCCTTTCTGTCTGTCTCTGTCTCTCTATCTGTCTCTCCCTCCCTCTCTGTCTGTCTTTCTCTCTCCTTCTCTGTCTGTTACTCTCTGTCTCTTTCCATTTCTTCCATATGGATGGAATGGAATACTTTCATGTCATATGAAATAATAAATCTGACAGAATCAAAAATGTGGGAAAATGTACCAACTGATACAGAAGGAAATGAATAAAAACCAGGAGAACAATTTCTTTGAAGACAACAATGATATGAAGGAGAATCCCTCTGAAAGATCTTAAAGCTGATCAAAGTCATGAATTGAAGTCACTTAAAAAGACTGACGATGAAAATTCCCTCTCACATCTTGACAGAGAAGTGATGGACGAAAGACGCAGAATGAGATATGTTTTCTCAGACATGGAAATGTATGGACTTGTTTATCAACTATACCTATTTGTTACAAGAGAAGGCTTCTGTTGAGATGGGGAGAGGGAGTGATACTTAATAGGTAGATGAAAAAAAAAAGGGAGAAAAAAGATTTTACTTTTAACACAGTCACCTCCTCCTATCATGGTTCTTTCCTTTCCCTTGTTTACAACTCCTTATCTCTTCAGCTATCCATTGGGAATCCACAGTCCAATGAAAAAGTTTTATGTGATAGAAAGGATGATGAATACAAAGTCAGAGGCCCTGGATTCAAGTCTCAGCTTTGTTACTGTGTGATCTTGGGCAACTTCTCAGGGGTTTCCTTATTTATAAAATGAAGGGGTTGAAATGGGTCAGAGGTATCCAGTATGCTTTCCCAGGCCACACAAGGCCTAACAACACTCCCTAGCAAGGCCTAAATCAGATTAAAATATAATTGAGGAACGTATAGCAGAATAAATGAAAATACAATAAAATGTAGGTAATGTTAATATGTGCTTTTCTAAGTCAATAGGAGATCTGCAGGGATCCTTATATACAACTTACCAGTCTGTTTTTTTTTTTTTTTAGTTTGACACTATTGAAATAGGTGACCCTATTTTCCGAAGTAGGGGCCTGAAATCCGGAAGACTCCTCTTCCTGAGTTTACATCTGGCTTCAGACACTTACTAGCTGTGTGACCCCGGGCAAATCACTTAACCCTGTTTGCCTCAGTTCCTTGTCTGTAAAATGATCTGGGAAAAGAAATGGCAAATCATTCTAGTATCTTTGTGAAGAAAGTCCCAAATGAGGTCATCAAGAGTTGGACATGACTATTCCATGGACACATCTATGGTCGTTCCTCAAAGTTGGGGTCCAGGGGCATTACTCTCACTTACCTTATTGCCTCTGCCAGCTCTCTCCCATATCCCAATCACCTCACTCTCCTACTCTCACCCGGAGCCCCACATTTCTGAGAGCTGACTCAGGCTTTTGTGACCTTCTCAAAGAAAGATAAGTATTTAAATACTCCAGAGGAATAGACACAGGTTTCTGACCCTCAAGAGGCTCACGTTCTGAGGTCGAGGGGATGGGAAACAGGAGGTGGAGCCAGGCAGGTGTAGCATATACGCAAGCAACGTACACAAAGTAAGGGGAAAAAACAACTCCCAGATGTCTTAAACAGCAGTTAAAAACCACAGAACCCTGAAAAAAAATTTCCTTTAAACTCTGTGTAACCTCATCTAGATAAGGAATTTTTAACACCTCTCTTGTAAGGAAATTTTTAAAAATAAATTTATATATCAGACACAGAACCCACGACAGAGAAAATTTCAAATATACACGAGATCATCATTTTTGGAATAAGCTTATTTTTAGAATACATAACCCCCCCCCCCCCCCCCAAGTGATGGCTATTGAAGTTAAACTAAAGCTGTGTCTTAGTCTCTGGTTATTTCCTGTCGTGGTTCTGCAGTACACAAGTTAAAAACAACTGGAAATCAGGAGATCCGGGCTGTCCTCCAGCTAACTCAATGTGTTGCCTTCAACCAAGCCATTTTTCCCAATCTTAGCCTCCATTTTTCTATCTGCTAAAAATTGCTCTACTCTCAAAGAGGACCAATGCTATCAGGAGGGTGATGTCTTGACTTGCAAGTGAATTAGATTTAAGTGAGGCAGAGCTGTGCAAAGTCATCAGCCTCACTATCTCCTCCAGAGTCACCAGAGTCCAGTGGCATGACACAGGTCAAGACAACTGACTAAGGCTGCCATTGTAAAATTGCCTATTTTTACTTAATAGAGAGGTTATCAAAGTCCACAAGGGTAAATATGAGGATAAATAAAGTATTAAATGTGGAGAAGCCACCTTAGAGCTCAAAGAGCACCAGCTCGGAGATGGTCAACAAAGCAATCAACAATCATTTATTAATTGGCCTTATTATGTGGTAGGTCCTGGGGATTCAAAGCCAAAACACCAAAATAAAACAGTTCCTGCCCTCAGAGAGCTTAGCTTTTATCTGGGGACCATAGATTTAGAGTCAGAAGGGACCTTAAATGGCCGCAGAGTACAACACCTTTCTTTTCCAGTTAAGGAAAATGAGACTCAGGGAGGTTAAATAATTGCCCAGGGTCACACATTTAGTAAGTGTCTGGGGTGAGAGTCAAATCCACATCTTCCTGATTCCAAGTCCTGCGCTGCATCTATTATTTCTCCTCCTCCTCCTCTTCCTCTTCCTTCCATTCTTCTTCTCCTTCTCTTTCTTCTTTTTCTTCTTCTTCCTCTCCTTCTTCTTCTTCTACTTCTTCTTCTTCTCCTTCTCTTCCTCCTCCTCCTCCTCCTTTTTCTTCTTCTTCTTCTTCTTCTCCTTCTCCTTCTCCTTCTTCTCCTTCTTCTTCTTCTTCTTCTTCTTCTTCTTCTCCTTCTCCTTCTTCTTCTTCTTCTTCTTCTTCTTCTTCTTCTTCTTCTTCTTCTTCTTCTTCTTCTTCTTCTTCTTCTTCTCTTGTCCTCATCTCCCCCTCCTTCTCTTCCTCTTCTTTATCCCCTTCTTCCCCTTTCTTCTCCCATTATCCACCAATCCTCCCTGTCTTGTAAGCAATAAGTATGGTTAAGAGAAACAACTCAACTCAGTGGCTTTGTCTGAAAATGTGCTTCACCTTATACCTCTGGTCCACTGTCTCTCTACCAAGAGGTGGGAAACATACTTCCTAGGTCTTTTGAGCCCCTTCTTGGTCCTCCTGTTTTTCTATCTGCCAGTATCTCAAGAAATAGGTAGCTCTGGCCTGTAGTATAGTATGGTGACAGCAGAAGGGTCAAAGTTAGAAGTCCATACAAATGGAGATTCTGGAAGAAGTTTCATTAGATCATCATTGAAACATACTTAACAAAACTCCTTCATTATGTAAATTGGAACCTTTTTTTATTTCTGTTGCATTTACTTATCCCCCCATAGAACACAAATTTCTAGAGGGCAAGGATTGTTTTATATTTTGTCTTTCTATCCCCAGCATCTACCATAGTGTTTGGTATAAAGCTTAATTAGTGCTCTATTATTTATCTCTCTGTCCATCACCTACCTACCTACCTACTTACCTACCTACCTACCTACCTACCTATCTATCTATCTATCTATCTATCTATCTATCTATCTATCTATCTATCTATCTATCTATCTATAGGGCAGCTAGGTGGTGCAGTGGATAGAGCACCAGTGCAGGAGTCAGGAGGACCTGAGTTCAAATTTCACCTCAGACACTTGGCACTCACTAGCTCTGTGACCTTGGGCAAATCACTTAACCCCAATTGCCTCATCCTGGGTCATCTCCAGTCATCCTGATGAATATCAGGTCACTGGATTCAGATGGCTCTGGAGGAGAAGTGAGGCTGGTGACCTGCACAGCCCTCCCTCACTCAAAACAAAGTCAAGTGCAAGTCACATCATTGTTTCTCTGATGGCATGGTCTTCTTTGGCAATGAAGGATGAACACACACACATCTATCTATCTATCTATCTATCTATCTATCTATCTATCATCTATCTATCTACCTACCTCTCAATCTACCTACTTTTGTTTCTACCTATCTACCTTTGTTTCTTTCTATCTATTCATCTGTCTATCCATTTATCCATCCATCCATATATCCATACATTGTCTGTGGCAATCTCTATCACTGTCTTTCATCTGTCATATGGGGAAAGTAGGGATAATAGCTCTTTCCCCTATTGATTTGCACATAGTGGGCACTTAACAGATGCCCGTTCAATGGGACTGACCCTTAGGAGTGGGGAAGAACATGGAAGCCCATTGCTAGAGCCCCACCAGATACCAAGAAGAGAATCATGGCTTTTTAGTCATTACAATAATATTATAGAGAGCCGTGTGATTTCTAAGCATATTCACATTCTACATCTCAGTTCAGACTTACAAGCACTCTGTGTGGCAGAGGGTGCAAAATGATGACCTCTTGTTTCCAGACGAGGCAATAATGGTACAGAAGGGCTAAATAACTTTGCCAAGGTCACACTGCTAACAAACGACAGGCCCAGTCCTTGACTTTGAGGCTTCTCAGGAATCTTTGTTTCCATAGAACATTATAACCAATAGCAAGTCAACCTCATCTGTGCAGTGCCTACTGTGGGCTTAGCAAGCTCCTTGTTATTATGGGGAAGGGTGAGAGACCGCAGACTATAAGAGAAACAGTTTCCTGATCCTAAGGAACTTGTTCCTGAAAAAAGTCTTCCAAAAAGTAACTGAGGAATGCTTACAAGGCAGCATGTAAATGAGTACAAATTAACACACCACCCAGGGAGTGTGCAATAATGACAATTCTAGCACAAATAAGCATATAATTACCGAGGGAAGGTGGCGTTGGGTGGGGTTAACCACTGAAGGCTTCCTGGTGAACATGAGATTTAAGCTCGGGTTAATTTTTTGGGGGGAGTGGGAGGATGATGTGGCAGTGCTGAGTGAGTTATAGACGTTTATTAATGGAATTCCAAGAACTCTAGATTGGAAGTTAGGAAATCTGGGTTTTAGTTCTGGCCTTGCCACTATGTAGTTGCATAACTTTGGGCAAATCATTTAGTGATTTGGGGGGAGTTAGTTTTCTCATACGTCAAATGGGAGACTTGGGTATTTGGCTAATTGGTTGTTAGAACTGAAAGAGACCTTAGGGAGCATCTCATCAGACTCTTGCATTTTAAAAATGGGGAAACTGAGGCCCAGGGAAGGGAAATGTTTGGCTGAAGATCATCCAACTGAGTTGAGGGAGTGGGGGAGCACCCAGGCATCTGGACTAAGCCCCAGGGCTTTATGCATTTTGTATTGCATGGCCTTCTCAAAGGTCCTTTCCAAATTGAGCATTCTATGATCTGATATTAATAAGCTGAGAGTGGGAGAAAAGGGGGAAGGCATTTTTTAGAAAATTTTGAACAATTAAATAGTAAATGGTTAAAATGGTAATAGACACTGAGATGGCCCAGAAGTGAGGCTAGCGCTGGTACTTATTACGAATAAGGTTTTTCTGGAGCCCTATCATTTCCTCTAACTCTTCTTTTAAAATTAAAAACCCAAACCTTTTAAAGGAAACTTAATAAGCATTAGCAAACGCAAACGTTTTAGTATGCAAAGAACAAATAAGAGGATTGTATAAAAAACTGAAATTTGATTAACATGGCTCTAAAAAAGTGTATATGAAATTGATTTAATAGACATCTTGTCTTGATAGAAACTTTGATTCAAGTGCTGACTCCCACCCTTTCTGATTGTGACTTAAGCTCTCAGTATTCAAGGCCAATTCTTTTGGTCTCAAGACTCCTTTATACTCTTAAAAATGATTGAAGACTCTTCTCTGAACCCCACCCTCAACTTTTGTTACTGTGGATAATATCTGACAATGTTTAGTGAATTAGATAAAACACTTTAGCGTTATTTATTAATTATTTAAATTATTTATTATTATACTACAATAATTTACTTATTATTGTTTAGTATTATTAGTTTTGAAAATGCCTCAGGAGTCACTGTGCCAGACTACTACTATAGGCAACTTTTTAAAACAATAAGTTTCAGGGAAAATGGAAGCCTGCATTGGTGGAGGGAGTTTCCTTACCTGGGAGTTCCCTATACCCTAGATCCAGTCTTTCTCCCTATTGGATGTAATTAAAGTAACAAGACTGTCTTTATCTGTGTTGCCTTTTGAGCTTCTCTGTGCTCTTTTCTGTGTATTTTTAAAAAAGTTTTGGTGATCATCTTTTATTATACCATTATCATTACTCAGCAACTCACATCCCTTCTCATACCCTCCATAGAAGCTTGCCCTCCCCCCCCCCCCCCGCAACAAATAAGTAGAGTTAAACCAGACAAATGTACCCATTGGCGATATCTGAAACTGCTAGCCTCTTTCTGCATTTCATCACCTCTGAGTCAAGGGGTGGGAAGCGTCCTTCGTCTTCTGTCTTCTGAAGTCATGATTGTCTGAACCAGCTTTTCCTTAGCCCCATCCCCATTTTCAATGGGTCTTGCATTTGGATCACAAAAGTGAATCACTCTATGTTGCCAGAGTGGCTACTCAACTTTGTGATTACAGATGTTGGGATGAGTAAATGCAGATGTAGTTACAAGAACTCTCTATTATCATTCATTCTTGGAATCCACCACTACTAAGGAACATCCCTTCTGCTCACAACTCCTCTTTCTCTTCAGCAACCTACTGAAAAATGAGATTGAGGCAAGTAGATTTCCTCTGAAACTTGTAAACAGAACATTTTTTATTGTTTTTAATTCCAAGATGAAGAGATATATCTGTTTGCTAGCTCTTACCTAGGTTTCTGAAATCAAAAGTAACAAACAGAGTAGCTGGGAATCACTTTGAATCTATCAGAGCATTTTACTGGCATTGAATTTGGAGGTAGAAGACACTTTTTCAAATCCTGCCACTGTCATTGGCTATCTCGGTGACATTCTGATGGTGAAAACTTTCTCTATTAATGTAGATCTGCAACTGTTCTGCCCGCTCTAATCTAGAGATAATGTAGGCATAGAAAAGGTATACAAACATAAACACACATAAATAGTTTCTCAGAGAAGCGAATGTGACTAATGTGGTATTAGAAAGCTATTACTTACTCAGGTTTCCAAGAGGATACTTTCATTTCCTGGTTGATATCTCCCTGACAAGTCCTTAGCTGAGAACTCATTGGAGACTCCAGTTTGCCTTCTTTGATGATTCTGTCAGTTTTGTTTTGGCCAGGTATGAGAAGCCAGGGATCACTGATTGAACAGCCAAGTTGTAATAGGTCTCCTGGATGTCATAGGATCATTGGATCCCAGATTTAAAGTTAGTCATTTTGGTAGAGTTAAGAAAACTGAGGCCCAGAGAAGTTAACTAACATCCAAGATTACATAAGTAACAGGGGACAGAGGCAAGATTTGGACCCAGATCCTTTATCTCTCTTCTAAGTCAGTGCTCTTTCCACCCAACTGGTCTTTTCAAACATTGTAGTTTTACCATTTAGTTATATTAATCAGGTGTATGGTGTTTAGGGAGGACTAGCTCCTCTGATGTGAGGGCTTGTGGAGCCTTTCTCAGGGCTGTTCATCCACTTTGGGTGTACACCTTCACCCAACTCTCACCTGTAGCTCCAAGAAGCTGTAGCATGTGCAGAGGCTACTCCCTGGTAAAACTTTCCAGCAGGTGAACTGAGTCAGATGGAGGGTAACCAACAGGTGTCGAATCCTATCGATGAGTTAGTGAGATGTCTCTCCCAAGTATGTGAAGACTTCCCTCAAAGGAATGGGCAGATGAGAACAACTTGTTCTAACGGCCATGAAAGCAGCTGAAGCAGGTGCTGTGGAGTACGTAGATATTGGGCAGACATCAAAGGTGCCCGGGTCAGCCACTATTATTACCAGTCATCTTGACTTTTGTTTGGCCATTGGACTCAGGATGACTCAGGAAGAGAGAGTGAGGTGGTTGTCTTTGTGCAATTCTGCCTCACTTAAATCCAGTTTGTTAGCAAGTCAAGACATTGCTCTGTGATTAATTAACTAATTAAAATTAATCAGATGACAGAAATCCCTTGGTAGGTCCTAGATCCTGACATTTACTAGCTGTATGACTAGAGGGAGGCAGTTCACTCATGTAAGCATCAGCCTCTCCATCTATAAAATGGGGATACTAATAATTACACAAGGTTATTGTGAGAAAAGCACCTTATAATTCCCAAAGCTCTATACAAATGCAAGGTTTTTGTTTTTAATTTTTGTACCTGTAACTTTGGAAACCCTATATCCCATTCACATTGACCATCTTCCTTTGAGTTCTTATACCTCCTAATATCACAGTGGTATGAATATGGAGCATGTGTAGAATTCAGCTTTGTCTCACAAAAGCTGGAAAAGAATGGAGAAGTCATTTAGTCCACATAACTTCCTCATTTAGGAATCCCTTCCACAATTTCCCTGACAGATGTCTGGCTCTTGCTTTAACTTTACTAACTATGGGGAACCTGGTATACTGCAAAACAATCAATGAGTCAACTGCTGTTGTGAGATGGGTCTTCTTGAACTGGAATCATCCCCCTTTAACTACCCCTCCCTGATACCAGTTCTGCCTTCTAGAAAAACACCAAAGACGTTTGAAGGCAACTCTTCATATACATGGAAACCATTATTATATCCCACCTAAGGCTACTCATAGGATTATTATTATACCATAATACATTATATAAATTATATTATACTTCATTTCTACTTTACAGTATATCATTTACATTAATAAAATTATATAATACAATAATAGCTAGCATCTATATGATGATTTAAGGTTTGCATAGCCATCTATGTATTATATATGTATTATAATACATAATACACTGTATTACATTGCAAAACACTTTGCATAGTCATCTATGTATTACATATGTATTACATATACTATACATAAAACATATCTATGTATTACATTGCAAAGCACTTTGCATAGTCATCCCCACTGCAATCCTTTGAGGCAGGTACTATTATTGCCACCATAAGGCAACAGACTGAGGGGTTAATTGACTTGCCCGGGGTTACATAGCTAGTGTCTTTTTGACTCTGGGTCCAACACTCTCCACCTAAGTGCTTCTAATCTTCTTCAGGATAAATATCCTGGTTTCTTCAAATGCCCTCGTTTCTGGCCATCTTGTCATCTTTCTCTGGACAGTTCCTATCCATGTCTCTCCTAAAGAGTGATATATAATCAATCAGTCAAAAATCATTTATTAAGTACCTATTATGTATTAGGCACTGTGCCAGGGCTGGGCAGACAAATGTAATGATAATGAATAGATACAAAGAGCTTTTATTCTAAACATGCAGGATACCTTTGATGTGGGCTACATAGTGCAGCGTACAATCGAACAGCTATCTGCTTTAAATTTGAAGTCTTGTTAACACAGTTCAGGGCTGCTGTAGCTTCTAAGGCAGCTTTGTTGGCTCCTAGCTTATACTGAATTTGTCATCAATTAGAAGTCATAAATATTTTCTTTATGGTATGTTGTCAAGTCCAGTCATTCCCATTCTGTACATGTGCAATTGAAGTGTTGGATCTCTATGTAGTAGTTTTCATTTTTCCCTGTTAAGGTGAATTTTCAGCACATTTCATTGATAATATACTGTGGCTTACTTACGCCCAACATACTCTTCTCCATTATATGACCTTTGTAGAAATCTGAAATTTTAATTATTTGGGGGAAGTTATTCCAAGCTTAGCAGACAAATAGAATGACTGGAAACATAATAGTGTTGGAGGGGGGGGAACCTCTGTTTCAGAAGGAAGTGTAAGGTCATATAAGTACTGTATAATTTTCCAAATATTATTCCACCTGGTCTCCACTTCCTATTTAAGTTTGGGCCCAACTCACTGTTCATCTGTAATTTCTGATCCAGTGCAGCTAGGTGATATAATGAGTAGAATGCTGGGTTTAGAGACAGGCAAGCTGAATTAAAATCTAGCCTTAGAAACTTCCTGGCTGTGTGACCTTGGGCAAGTCTCTGTCTGCCAATGGAAAAGGAAATGGCAAACTACTCCAGTATCTTTACCAAGAAAACTCCATGGACAGAAGTCATGTGGTCATGAAGAGTTGGACAGTTCTGAAATGACTGAACAACTAAGTTTCTGGCTCAGGTATAATGTACTGATGGGTTAACCATGTAATCAGATTAATAACTGCACTAATAAGAGGTAGCATTTATATAACACCTACCATGTGCTAGGCATTGGGCTGAGAGCTTTACAATATTACCTTATTTGATCCTTTTAACAACTTATTATAATAACAACTTATAATAATCCTTATTTGATCCATTTTACAGTTGAGGAAACTGAGTCAAGTCCCAGTAGTCTATCAATAGTTCCACCTAGCTAATTTAGAGATAACTGATGGATTGCTTTCAAGCCTTTCCCCTTCCTGGAGAATACTCAACCTTAGAGTAGGTCTACAGATCTTAATGTCTGACAGATCCTTGGTTGAGGTGGGGCTCACTGAAGATGCAAGGTGAGTTTTTTATTTTATTTTTTTAATAGGGGTAGAAGATGGTGTTAATGGCACATTGTACAATGCATGGGGAATTCCCCTGGAAATAAATGAGGTAACATACAAATCAATTTACATATCATCAAACAACATACCAACTTCCCTTGTGGTGACATTCCTATGGCACCCAGATTCCGGTGGTGGTTGATCACAAGGACATTTTCACTAGAGCATTTAGTGGATCGGGATAGTGGGAAGAAGGCCAGCATATGTTGAAGCAGATTATTGGACGCATACTGATGAACCAAGGGTGGGGAAACAGTGAGTGTGTGTGTGTGTGCACATGGGATGTAGAAGGTGAGGCTAATTGAGGTCCAGAGGGGGAGTATGACCACAGTGCCTATGTTGCTGGGGGCCTGGGACTCTCTCCATTTGTGCCTTTATTGTTAGTGGGTGTGTTGTGTTTATGGGCAAGCACATTGGCCTGGAGTCAAAGATCATGTTGCCCACACACATGATGCAACAGAAATGGAGAAGTAAGTGGTGATGAAACTGATTTTCAGATGTGGCTAGAATAGGAACTGTTTCCTCCTATCTTGCTCCCTAGAAGAGTGGCCATCTCCAAAGGGGTGCTCAGCAGCAGGTATGGGATGGTGAAGAAGCCTCCATAGGACATGACCCCTGAGCAATTCTATCCTTGAAGTATTTGGTGGTGGAGCCAATTTTGCCTTTGCTTTTGAGCAAGCATTTAAAGCAATTGCCATGTGCCAGGCAACATGCTAAACACTTTACAAATATAACTTCGTTTGATCTGCACCACAACTTTGTGAAGTAGGTAGTAATTATTCTCATTTTACAGTTGGTGAAACTAAGGCAGATAGCAGTTAAGTGACTTGCCCTGAGTCACATAGCCAATAGGTGTCTGAGGTTCTATCTACTTACCTAGCTATGGGTCAGTGCCTCAGGTAGATTTGATCTTCCAGGTTTGGGGAAGAAGAGGATTTCTTATTGGGTTGATGGTCCCACCACCCCCTCCCACCTGTACAGGTCTACATTGGCATGTGTTTAGTGGAAAGGAGTTTGCTGCTTAGATTCCCGAGGGTGGTGGTGGGGCAGCCACTGCTGAGAACCAAGCCCAGACAAATTTGGCTCCACTCCTGCTGGATTGTATGGATCCTTTTCTCTCTTGCCTCCCCTTTCTAAATGCAAATGAGAATTCGTAGGTGGGGAAAAAAGCAGTGCCTTCATACTCATGCCAACCATAATGCTACATGATTAACTTGTAGGGGCAAGCTCCATACTCTCATTCAGTGGCCAAGTCTTGTTGCTTCTACCTCCACACCACCTGTGGCATCTGTCCCACCTCTCTACTCATATAGCCACACACCACCTGTCACTTAACTGTTATGATAACTTCCTAACTGGTCTCACTGACTCAGGTTTCTCCTCTTTCCAATCTATCTTTCACACAGTTGCCAAAGGGTTTTTCCTAAAGCACAGATCTGAACATGTCATTTCCTTGCTCCTAAATGCCAGTGGCTCCCTCTTACAGTTAGGACCAAATAGAAATTCTTTGGTTTGTTAGTAAAAACTCTTCACAATATGGCCCCAACCAACTTTTCAAAACCTTACTCCCATTCATATAGTTCAAGGTCCAGAAAAACTGGTCTTTTTCACATGGGACATTTCATTTCCTGTCATTACTTCTGTACCAGCTATCTCTCATTTCTTGCCTTTATTTTTATTTTATTTTTAAAAAAATTATTCATTTTGAACTTATATACAAAGAGAAAAATGTCCATGTACACAGCACAACACATAAGATTCAATATGAAATTATGAATCTCCATTTTACACTTTCCTTTTTTCTAAAAACTGTGTAATAAATCCTATACCTCATTTTCAAAGCTACCCTGCTTTTCTGTGTTTTCTTCTGAGTTTTCTTTTGTTTTCTGCTATATATTAATTTTTCTTCCTCTCTCCCCACTCCACATTAGAGAAAGCCACCATTAAACATATATAGAGATATACATATATATACACGCACATACATACACCTACACATATATATTTCCATATAACCATACTATACCTAGTTCTGTTTATCACTTCTTTCTGTGAAGGTAGATAGCATCTTCCTTCATAGATCCTTTGTAGTTGACTTGAGTATCTATAATACTCAAGATAACTTAGTCATTCACGGTTGTTCTTCAACAATAATACTATTATTATATATAACTTTCGCTTGGTCCTGTTCGCTTCATTCTTCATTATTTCCTGTAAGTCTTTTCATGTTTTTCTAAAACCAATCAACTCATCATTTCTCATAGTATAGTTATTTACCACAACTTGTTCAGCCATTCTCCAATTGATGGGCATCCCCTCAATTTCTAGTTCTTTGTCACCACAAAGAGAACTGATATAAATACTTTAGAACATGTAAGTTTTTTGCCTTTATCCCTGGACACCTTGGGAAACAGAGCTAATAGTGGTATTACTGAGTCAAAAGATATGGACAGTTATATAACTCTTTGGACATAATTCCAGATTGCTCTCTATGATAGATGGATCCGTTCACAATTCCAACAGTGTATTAGTGTCCCAATTTTTCCCCAACTCCTCCAACATTTGTCATTTCCTCCCCTCTATCTCTTTACCAATGTAATAGGTATAAGATGATATTTTGAAGTTGTTTAAATTTACATTTCTTTAATCAGTAATGATTTAGAGCACTTTTTCACGTGACTATTTCTTCATCAAAAACTGCCTGTTCATGTCCTTTGACCGTTTATCAGTTGAAGTTCTATCACTTTGGAAGACAGTCTTTCCAGATAGTCTATCTTCCATAAAACTACCATAGTGAAAATGCAGATTCTGGCCACTTTTAATAGTTTATAACTTTATTAAAGAGATGGACCAGGGACTCAGAGAAAGATGCTCCATACTGTAGATCTAACTCATGGCTTAAAATCAAAGTCTCTTACATGGACCTAGGTCAATTTTAGGATAGCTAGGTGGCACACTGGATAGAATGCTAACCTTGGAGTCAGAAGGACCTGAATTTAAATATGAGTCAGACACTTACTATCTGTTTCACCCCAGACAAGTCATTTAACCCTATTTGCCTCAGTTTCTCATCTGTAAAGTGAATTGGAGAAGAAATGGCAAATCACTCCAATATCTTTGCCAAGGAAACCCCAATATCATAAAGAGTGAGACATGACTGAAACAACACAATAACAAAAAGTCAGTCTTGGGGCCTTTGAAGATTAATCTCTTTTTGACTCATTACCTTTTCCACTATTTACACCAGAAACACCAGAATTTGACTTGTTTTGCTCCCACTAATGGTTTCCCCCCAAGAACACTGATATTTGACTCATGTCTAGGTCACCATTCTTTTTCCACTAAGGAAAAAGGACCATAGTTTACCTGCTAATACTCAAGATATAGTGTGTGGCAGTGTGGCATGGTGTAACATTCCCTAGTTCTGGAGTTAGAGAGAACATGGGTTCCAACCTTCCATCTGATACTTGACACTAATCTCTCATGGCCTTGCGTTCCTTGTAAGGAAAATGAGTGGGTTAGGCTAGATGGCCTCTGATCTATGATCCTATGCTTTAAATACAGAATTTTAATTGCTTTGTTCAATCATTTTTTAGTCATGTCTCACTCTTCATGGCCCCATTTGGGGTTTTATTGACAGAGATACTGGAGTGGTTTGCCATTTCTTTCTCTATTTCATTTTCCAGAGGAGGAAATTGAGTCAAACAGAGTTAAGTGTCTTGCCCAGGGTTACCCAGATAGTAAGTGTCTGAGGACAGATTTGAACTCAGGAAGATGAGCCTTCCTGATTTCATTCTGGGCACTCTATCCATTGCACTACTTAGCTCCCCATAAATATAGGATAGGTTTTATTTTAACCTGAAAAAAATGCAAAGGACTTTCATTTGAACCCATAAATTGTCAAAACACCTCTCCCTTACTCTCTGATGAGTTTATCTCCTTCAATATTCTATATAGTCCTCCAAACTTTCAGTACTACCCCAGGGAAGAGATGGGAACTGAAGGCCTCCCACAAGGGGTAAGGATTTGGGGTCACTAGAGAGTTGATCCCTTTCCCCTATGCTGCACAATCCACATAACTCATCATTTCAGTAAAGAGTGAAGTCTACATGGGCTCTTCCACATTGTGGCTCTGTCTCTTGTTGGTCCTTGGCTTTGGTTCATGCTTGATCTAGGAATTTCTCAACTTGTCCAGAAACATTTCCTGCCACCATCTTTACATATCCCCTACCCACCAGACTTGGCCAGGAATTCCTCATATCTCCATAACTGCTTCAGTCTACTGTCATTTATGAGGTTATGCGATTCCCTAATGCATACAGCTGTGTAAGTTTCTTTCACAGAACTGGAAATGACATGTTTTTTTGCCTGAAGTCTCTCTTGCCTTTCTTTGCTAATATTATTATTAATGGAAAATAACATAATCACTGCAACTTTAACTCTGTTATACAACAGAGTTATTAATAAGAGTGCCAGTTGAATTCTCACCTTATCAAAGAGCTAAGTTTACCAAGGAATTGATAACTCATTTAGGAGACTCAGGAAGCCTAATAATACTGTTTCTATTGCTATGCTGCTCATTCTCTGTTCATGGGAATTGGGTTTAAGTGAGGTAGAGCTCCTCCAGAGTCATTGAAGTCCAGTGATAAGACAAAGGTCAAGATGACTGGTGATGGCCCAGGAAGAGGAAGGGGGGTGACCTTGGCCTTTCCAAATTAAAGTATTTCTTGTCTCAGTTGCCCATTCAATGATTAAGGGCTGTGTAAAAGTTGAGACAAAAGATGGCTCCATTCACTATCATAAAGATATCAATGTGGAAGGGGAAGACCAGAAAACAATTGCTATTTACGCTCATTCTAAGCTATCTAACCCATCTATTTGCACATCATTCTAAAATGTAAGTAATAAGCCACAGAGGCTTAGGTTGAGACTGTTATTGGCCATTCCATCAGAGTGGTTTGTGTTTAAAGGCATAGTGAAGTAGTTCCACTTAAAATACTTTTTAAAAGCTTGTCATTTCAGAGCTATTTTTCAAGAAATCAAAAATAGAAACTGCAGAGAACAAAAGTCCCAGTTTTTTTGAAAAAAAAAATGATAACAACATAAATAATGGAAGAGGAGGAGAGAAGTAGTAATAGCATTCCATAACTAACACTTGAATGGCAAGTGGTGTGTCCAGAAGATAGCTATGACTGCTCGCAGCTAACATGGTAAAGACAATTAATATAAAATGTTCCCCCAAGAACCTGGTTCATTCTTTCCCACAAATACATGCAGCATCCATGGGCAGAGTAAGCTTAAACTTAACTTAGACCATAATAATAGTAAGGCATGTGTGTAAAAAATATGTGACAAGGTTTAACTTAAACCACCTATTCTGGAAATCCTGTCTGTGAGCATAGGTTCCCAAAGTGAGCGATGCTGTCCCCTGAGCAGTGATGAAATGATCTGGGGATTGGTGGTAGCCTTGGGTGGAATTGAATAAAAATAAGGGTGTGGTGAAAGAGAAGAAAACTTTGGAAAACTGTACATGATTCGTCTGTTGCGCAACAGAGTTGAAACTGTAATAATTGCATTATTTTCCAAATAAACACACAAAATGCAATTTATAACCAATCAGTCATCAAGTCTGCCAACAGGTCTTAACAAGCAAGTGTTGGTAGGTTAACTTGTTGCTCATTGTTGAGAAGTCCAGCATCCATTACAATATTACAAGACACAATATTGTATCATCAAAATTTCAATGCAGGAAAAACCCCACAAATTTACAATAAATGATTAAATGTAAGATGTTCCATTTGAAAAAATATTTTTTTTTTGAAGTGACACAAAGGTTGAAGAAAGTAGATTTCTGGGGGTTGCTGGGAAATTTTTTTTTTTGAAAAGTGGGTGGTAGACCAAATAAGTTTGGAAAGTCTCTGGTGGAGAGACTTCATGCAAAACCCTTCCTGTTGTTGTTGTACAAATTACTTAGGGAAAGCAACAATTCTGATATCCTTTCATTTTTGTGAAGGCAATGGGCACAATGACACTAAGAAGACTCATGGTGTTTGATATTGACCTTGTAAACTGTTTTGAGCTGATTTCTCCATATTTAGTTAGTTCTCTGTCAGTTGACTGCTGAGTTTCTTCTATTCTTGGGCATCATTGATCTCCCATTGTGTTTTCAATTCTGTGCTTTTAAAAAATTGTATATTTAATCAAGAAAATGTGGAAAGGCTATAGGTCATAAAAAAACACACTTCAATAACTGTTAGAGATATTAGAGTGACTCTTGGTATGGAGAATTCAAGTATTTCAGGTAACATTCAAGACCATGGATTACTCACACCAAACTGCAAAACAGAGAACTATTGAAAATGAAAGACAATCCTAAGAACTGACAAACTAGAGCTATGAAATAGACTAATACATCCTCAGAAAACAAGTAAAGACCTTCATAGGGACATAGGAGTTTGAGAAATTATCACTGATTCTATTATAATATGATATGGACTTCTTAAAGTTGGCAGAAGAGCCAAAATAGCAGATTAAAAAAAGCTGATTAGCATTGCTCCTGTCATCAGAGAATTTCTGGCTTAACTTTTGTTGAAAGTGAGTCTTTGAGAGAATGACTAACACCACTTTATTTTGTACTAGACATTTTGCTGTGTATGACTCTTGCATGAACTGTAGGGTCAACTACAGGAGCTAGTTTTCTTCAGTTTCCCAAACTGATATAAAGGAGAATTTTAATTGCTGAAAAGACAGGATTTCAGTCTCTGGAATGCTCCCTACACTTATCTAACCTGGTGGGCAGTTCCTTTTGATTTAATGAAACCAGGTATGCTAACAAGGACATATCATTCATCTATCTTCTGTAGCTAATGATACATATCCTCTTTAATAAGAATGTTTTATTTCTTTATGTAATTAGTTTCATTATAATGAACAGTTATTTTTTCTTTGTTTTGTGTATTATAGAAATATTACTAATTTAATTTATTAATTACTTATTTAATTTACTTACTTAATTAATTTAATTAATATAACTTACTTAATTATTTAATTAATTAATTACTATTTGATTTATTTCATTTTTAATTTATGGAATAAAACAAGCATTTTTATAGTATGATAAAAAAAGATGCTTGCACATGAAACTGCAAATCTACCTTGTACAACTTGCTAATCTTTTAAACTATACAGCAAAGTTATCTTGTAAATTTCCTTTTTCCTTTTTTTCTTCCCTTCCCCCATGCCCAACTGGATTTGTTAGCTGAAGTGTAAAAGTTACACATTTTCATCACTTGTTGTTAGGATGTGTCACAAACACTCTGAGTGTAATAAAACCTGTACTCTGATTTGTGTTGTCTTATTGACATTTGCTAATTGAACTGATGTCTAAATTCATGCAACACTATGGAGAAAAAAAAAACAACAGACCCTTGTCCCAGTAAAGAAAATACAAAGACTGGAGGAAGAAAACAATTTTTACTGATGAAATTGACTTTTTGTTCAAGATCTGGGTATCTTCTTCAAACTAAAATATCTACCAAAAATGTTTGGAGGATTTTTTACTTCTAAAGGACTTGGAAATCTTGCCTCCATAGGAGGAACGATGAAAACATATGGATGGACTGAAAAAACAGAATTATTTTAGAACTATAAAAATTCTCAAATGGAGATACTGCAATATGACTTTGTACTATGCTACATGATAAAGAAGGTTAAGATGAGAGATATGCTGGAGATGAAAATGAAGATAAACATTTTTCACCAGTCTGGGAACTCATTTAATTTAAGCACTATTGAAAATCTACAGTCTATCATCAAACTTAGACTCGGAAAAAGGAACTGTATGTCAAAGGTATTCTTAATATCTGACTTGGTATTGTTTCATGATGAAAAACTGAATATGTGCCCAAATTTTCTGAACTTGATGCCAAATCACGTAAGACAAATAATTACAGCCAATGGAGGATATGTTAAAATTTTTTAAAAAATATTTATTTTGTCTTTGTTACATTTTGATTTCCAAGCTGTTTCCCTCTCTCCCAACCACTAGAGAAATCCAAGTCAGAAATAGATGTGTATGTATGTATGTGACTATATATGTAAGTATACATATATAGTCACATATATATTATATATATCTATATAATCACATACGTTCACACACACTATATATATGTATATGCATACACACACATTTTTAATATATCAGGTTAAAAGTGTTTTAAGGATATAAAAAGTTAAAAGGATTTTTGTGGTAATTCAATAATTTGAATTATTCCACTTTGTCCCAGTTAATTTGCATATGACTATAGCTTCTCCTAAGCACACCCTCTATGCATATCTAATACTTAATCAGGAGATATTTTGTATGAAAAACAGACATTTCAGCTGTTACCTTTCACCAACCAAAGAAAAAGTAATGCATTCCCTTTTTCTGGAAAGTTGCCATCTCTTGCCTCTATTTTTCCAAAGGTTATACTGAATTTCTGTTCAAATTCTGATTCTGTCCTTAAGTTGGCAAAAAAACCTTATTACAGTGTTTGCATTTCTAAAAAGACCTGTTCCCTGAGTGATCTAGAAAGCTTATAAAAGGACCTAGCAATTACAATTTGCTTTTATTTAATTAACATATGTTTGAGAGTCACTCTTCCTTCCCTCCTTTTTTCCAAGGGCATACAAGTCAGATTTCAGCTCCAAGAGATGATTTTTTTCCTAATTATTTTGTAATTGCTGTATAGCTAATAAAGGACTGAGGAGCAATTAGCATTATAAGGGTTATTGTCATTAAATTTCTACTTGTAGTTAAGGGTTTTATTTTTTTGTCAAACACAAAAGTGGAATCACATGATAGAAGGCAAATCTGTGCAGGGCATAATTGGCTAACAATAGAAAAGTTGGCAGCTGCTGTTCCTTAATATATATATTTATGGCAATTTTGTTGTCTTATAAATATCTTAATTTGAACAAACAAGGAAAAGAGAGAGAGAGAGAGAGAGAGAGAGAGAGAGAGAGAGAGAGAGAGAGAGAGAGAGAGAGAAGAGTGAGAAGGTGCTATTATGTTTATCTAGATATCACTGGGTTTGGATAAAAGATGCTCCCACACAGAAATTCCCTAGGAACAGCTCTTATTATCACTAGCCAGCTCTCCCCCATCCTTCCCCCCCTACTCCCCCACAGTCCATCTCCTTTTTTCCCACAGTCCACCTCTTTTTTTCTCACAGTAACACTGACAGCTAGAGTGTGGGCTGTGTTTATGCTTGGGCATGGAGAACCTGGCCCAAACTCAAAGTGGGCTGCTATATCAAGGAGAAAAACACTCTTATTTAAGTTTAAGCAGGACTTATTCACGTATGTCCTTATAGGAAATGAGCAGATTTCTCCCCTTTCCTCCCTTATCCCCCCACCATGTAGGCCATAAAGTTGTATACTGTGATGGTGCACCTTGGCAGTCTCAGAACAGTCCGAAATATATCTGCATAGTCTTATCATCCCATTCTCTGCCCTTAAGAGAAAACTTACATTGCTCATTCCTGTCTCCTTTCCCTCCCCTCCATTTCAAGTTATTAAGAAAAAAATGCAGTCACAACATATATATCTCTCTAATTCCAATGCTAACATTTCATCTGATCCTAAATCCTGTGGTCATTTAGCCCACTCAATACCAAGCGTAGTATTGTGGATGGAAGTCTGGGCTTGAAGTTAGATAGACATGAGTTCAAACTTGACCTCTGAAATTTACAAACTTTGTGACCCTTGTCAAGGCACTTAACCCTTCTAGGCCTTGAATAACTCCCTAGAATTTCTCCACCAAGTCATAGAGCATTCTGCATTGGGAGAATTTCTCCCTCAAATCACATGCCTTTCCTATATTCCTTATTTGGTCTCAAACAACTATTTAAATAATTATATTATTAGTTAAATACTTATTCCCTTTTTTTATTCCTTATTTATATCACTTGTTAAAGGAAGATAGGACAAAAAAATAAAACCATTGGTTTTAGTAAGTAAATAGGGAGAATTTTATAGTAAACACGTTCATACTTCTTCATGTCTTTAACTAAAACTGGTAAAACCAAAAGATCACCAAGTTTGTCTTTCCCAAGGTTTCTCCTATTTACTTTAAATTTAACAAAGAGATTCCATATATGCCTACTGTGTGCAATGCCCTGTGCTCAATACCAGTGTCTGGGGATACAAAGATGGAATAATATATGATCCCAATCCCTATGGAACCTACAATTTAATAAGGGGATGACATAACCACTGTGATACAGATCAATGCATAGATGATAATTTTACTTCCCTTCTATACAAACTCTCATATGCTCCTCTTCTAGGGTCAAATGAAAATGTCTTCATTTAGCATTTAAATCCCTTTGCAACTTGCTTCCAGCCTAGATTTCTAGCCTTAATATTTATTCCCCCCTTTCATATATTCTTGTGCCAAGTTAAACTAACCTTGCCTTTCCTTCTCACAGGACAATATAGCTTCCATTTCTGTTTTCTTCCTCTCAGAATCTAAAACTTCCTGGAAGGCTGAGCTCAAGTTCCACCTTCTACATGAAGCCTTACCTGATCCCTGGCTAAGGCCTCCTCCCCTTTGTGTTTAGGCATCTAGGTGGCTTAGTAGACAAGAGTGCTGGACTTGGAGTCAAAAAGTCCTGAGTTCAAATCCAACCTCCAATATTTAATAGCTATGTAAGTCCTTTATCTCTGTTAAACTCAGTTTCTTCATATATAAAATGGAATTAATAATAATCCTTACCTCCCAGGATAGTTATGAGGATAACATGAGATAATATTTCTAAAGCACTTTGTGAACCATTAAAGGCTACTGCTTTGCCGTTTCCTTTTCCAGTTCATTTTATAGATGAGGAAACTGTGGTCAACAGGGTTGAGCGCTTTGCCCAGGGTCACAGCTAATAAGTGTCTGAGGTTGGGTTTGAACTTAGGTCTTCCTGACTCCCTAACCACTTAGGTGTCTTTATGATGTAATTCGTAAAGTGCTACTTAAATGCTAGTGAGAAGAGAGAGCATGACAAGATCTGTAAAGAGCAAATAGGCCATCTTGACTGGTAGAGAGAGGAGTTAAGGCTGAGAGACATGTTGTGGTATAGTGCAGCAACTGGGATTCAGGAAAAACATGGGTTAAAATAATATCTCAAACACTTAATAAGCCGTGTGATATACTCGGTTTCCACATCTATAAAAAAAGAGATTTGGACTTTATAAGGTACCTTAAGACTCAATCTATAATTGTAGCAGTAATGTAAAATAATGTTGAAAATTCAGTACTCTCCCTCCTCCCTTTTGGTGATGGGGGTCTTGAATGCATTCACTTTTTATTTTTATTTCTACTGCTCTGACTTTGAATTAAGTTTCTTATGATGCCTTTCCATTGAGATCCAGTGGGAAGAGACTGGATTTTGTAATTGAAGGACCCGGGCTGACTCCTGACTGACATTTGCTACTTTAGGAAATTAATTTAATATTTCTGGATCTCATTTTCCTCATCTTAAAAGTGAGGGTGTTGGATTATATGACCGTGACAACTCTAAATATGTAATAATAAAAAGGTGAGGAATGGAAGGAAATAACATTTTTTTTAAAGCAATGATTCCAAACTGAGACTATTTTGCTAATCTCTTAGCTAGTGAAAAGTCTCCCTTCTGTTGTCCAAGTCTTACTGATCATGTTATTCCCCCAATCAAAAACCTTGTATGGCTCCCCATTTCTAAGAAAATTTTATTAAACCAAATTCCCAAGAGAAGAAGAATAGGTGAAGAGAAAAACAGGATGGTGGGAGAGAGTAGGGAGTTGGAAAGGAGGAGAAGACGAAGATGAAGAAGGGTAGACAATTTGGGTAGAAAGTCATGCAAAGAAATCTGCTGCTGGCATGATTAAACATGAGAATTCAGAGAATTACTGGGGGAACAAGATCTGTGATGAAAATTGTTAAAAATTCTATTCTATTTTCTAATTTGTAATAGGTTGGGCTTGATTACATTATAAACTCTAGTGAAAATAGAAATTTAGGCTTGGATTCAGGGGACTTGGAGCTGAACCCCAATCCTAACACTAATTGTGTAGGATGGGTAAAGGCCTCAGTTTTCTCCACCTAAAGTGGGAGGCTTGAACTAGAACATTTCTAAGCTTCCTTCTCGCTCTAAACCTATGACCTTACTACTGAACCTCAACTTATTGTTCAGTCATTTCAGCCATGTCCAACTCTTTGTGACCCCTTTTCGGGTTTTCATGGCACAGATACTGGAGTGGTTTGCCATTTTCTTCTCCAGCTCTTTTTACTAAGGAAATTGAGGCAAATAGGGTTAAAGTGACTTGCCCAGGGTCACACAGCTATTAAGTATCTGAGGCCAGAAATGAACTCAGGTTTTCCTGAGTCCAGTGCCACCTAGCTGCCTCTTAGCCTTGGTTTCTTTACCTACAAAATAGCGGTGATAAAACTGGCCTGCCTACCTCTCAGGGTTGTTACAAAAATGTTTTTTAAAAATAAAATAAATTTGTGTTATTATTGGAGTCAAAAGTAGCACAGGGCCACTGGGGTTCTGTCTTAAGCCTTAACGTGGATGTGGGGTATGTGGCTTCTTCAACAGGCTTTGTCCAACTTGCCAGCTGTCTTGCCTGGCCCGTGTAGACCAGGCCTGTAGACACTGAGACCCATGGAACTTAAGTGACTTGCCAAAATTCAGAAGCCATAAGGGACACAGGAGGGATTTAAACTCAGGCCCTCTCTATTCAGAACCAGGCATATCCAAAAGCTTAATTGCTCCAAAATGTATTGTACATGTAAGTTTTGGCATTGGTTTTGTAGGACTTAATTTGGATTATTTTCATACAGAGAGACTTCTGATGAAAAAAATCCCCCCCCCCCAAAAAAAAAGCAAAACAACAAAGAAAATCCTTGAAATTTATGGCTATATGCTGTCCATCAAGTGGTACAAATAATATTTGACTCTCTATTGCCACCTTGTGTCAAGTATATGTATATTACAGAATCCATTTCTAATAAGGAGAATTTCCAGTTTTTGCAGAGTGAAAAAAATTTTTTTGATAAGAAAATGGGAGAGGCAAGGAGAGTCAGAATTCAAAGTGTGTGTGTGTGTCTGTGTGTGTGTGTGTATGTATGTGTGTGTGTTTGTGTGTGAGAGGGCACACTGAATTCTTTTGTAAATTTATAATCTTGTAAAATATAATAATTCTAACCTTTTTTGTGTGTGGGCGGTGTTTTGGCTGAGGTGGATGAGCAGAGAGGACAGGAATCCTGACAGCTCACCTTGGGGTCGGAACAACGTGGCACTTAGATTTAGCCTTAATTCAGGGTCCTAAACCAAGATCTTTCCAGCCTTTAATGAGTCAGAGTAAAATCTCTCTGTCTCTCTGTGTCTGTCTTTCTATCTCTGTATCTTTCCTCTTTCTCTTTCTCCATCATCCTGTCTATCTCTCTCTCTCATTCTTTCTATCTATCTATCTATCTATCTATCTATCTATCTATCTATCTATCTATCTATCTATCTATCTATCTATCTATCTGTCTGTCTGTCTGTCTGTCTGTCTGTCTGTCTGTCTGTCTGTCTGTCTGTCTATCTATCTGTCTGTCTGTCTGTCTATCTGTATATCTATCTATGTATCTATCTATCTGTGTATCTATGTATGTATGTATCTTCATCATTGTCATCGTCATCATCATCATCATCTCTCCATCTAAATTCTCTCTCTCTCTCTCTGAAGTAATATGTCCAGTTATCTAGTTCCTCTCTTTCATTGTAAAAGAGGGGAATGGCATTGTAGTATAGCTAACATATACGGTATGGCATTGTATAGTTAAGAGACTTGTCCTTGAAGGTGCCATTGACACCAGGTTAAAATGTAACTAGGAAACACTTAGCAAAATAAACAAAAATACAATAGAACGTTGATAACATTAATATCTAGTTTTCTAAGTTAATATGTGACCTGCAGGAATCCTTATGCACAGTTTAGTGTGCCCCTCCTCTTTCTATTGAACATTGACACAATTACTCCAAGCATTCCTTGAAGATCTTTTTTGTGTCATGTACCTCTTTGAGATTCTGGTGAAACACATGGTATCCTTTTCAAAATAATGGTTTGGTTTTTAAATTTTCAATTCATTATGGAAGGAAAGGTTAAATTTCATTTAAAGGTTAGTAAAAATAAAGATATATATATATTTTCCTATCCAAGTTATCAGACCACCCCTGAAATTTATTTCGTGGGGTATGGGGTTGTGGGGTGAGAATTGGCTCCACATTTAGAATCCCAGCTCTAAGACTTTATGTTTCAGTAAAAGTGCCACCCTACATTGGTACAGGGTTTCCACATCTGGGAATTCTCTAACCCCATATATATTTCAATATAGGATCTGAAGATTGGAAGGGAATCTCAGAGGCTGATTAGTCTAATATATATATGAAAAAAATCTTCATTATTATAAAACCAGCAAATGGTTGTCTTGCACTTTCTTAAAGACATCTAAGGAAGAGAGACCTACAGTCTTTCAAAGGAGGTCATTGTACTTTTAGACCCTAATTATTAGGAATTTTTCCTGACATCTAACCTAACTTTTCCTCTTTTTTCAGCTTCTATCCATTGTTCCTGATTTCATCCTTTCAAGACAAACTGAACAAGTGTATTCCTTCTAACCTTACAGTCCTTCAAATAGTTGAAGTCAACTATCATGTTCTCTCCAGCTCCCTCCTCCTACCTTCCTCCCTACCTTGGTGTTTTCTCTAGGCTAAATATGTCAGTTCCTTTAATTGATCATAATATGTCATTCACCATGACACACCCTCCTGTAGACACACCCAGTTTATTAGTGTCCTCAGGAAACCATGGTTCCTAAAACTGAACACTATCTGACAAATGAGGGAAGAGTAAAATGGGACTATGTACCTCCCTGGAAACCATGCCCTTCTTTTTTTCCCCTCCGTGAAATGTGCATACTTTTATTTTACAGTTTTATATATATTTTTAAATTCTGAATTTAATGACCACCAAAAAAGAGAGAATGTTTTCCTATACAAAGTAGAAAAGAAAAAGATTATCATATGTGAAATGACACATTTCTATGAAGAGCTTATTTAAAAGAGCATATAAATTTCAGGATGTTACTTTCAAAGCTATCCTGTTTGTCTGTGTTTCCCTTCAAATTTCTTTCTCTTTTGTGCATTAAAAAATGCTTCAATGACCTTCTTTTGTTTCTTCTTTTGTTTGGACAACATCATTGCTAGCTCCATTTCCCCTCTCCCCTCTTCCCCATGAAATCTACCCATTCTAAAGAAAAAAAGAAAAAACTCCCCAACAATTATGGTAACAAGTAAGCATACTCAAGCAAAAGAAACCCATACACTTACCATGTCCAAAATGTATCTCATTTTGCACCTTGGGTTCATCAGCTTTAGACTGCATACTTCAACATCAGTCCTCTGCATTGATCAAAGTTTTTACGTCTTTCATCATCGTTTGTCTTTGCAATGCTGCCGTTACTGTATAAATTGTTCTACTTTCCTCGCTTTGCTCTTTATCAATCTGTATAAGTCTTTCCAAGTTTCTGTGAAACTATCTCTTTCATCATTTCTTATAGAACAATATTATTTATATATGCCATATTTATATGCCATAATCTATTGAGCCATTCCACAGTTAATGGGTGCCACTTTTGTTTTTACATTTTTGCTATAACAGAAAGAGATCTTCTAAATAACTCTATTTTTGTGCATAGTATCCTTTACCTCTTTAATATCTTTGGAATATAGACTTAGTAGTGATATCACTGAGTCAAAGGCTATGCACAATTATGTGACTTTTAGAACTTGATTCTGAATTGCTTTCCAGAATAGTTGAACCAATTCATAGAGAAGGAGGGAATAAGTATTCATATAGCATTTATTATGTTCCACGTACTGTGCTAAGCACTTTTAAAAAATATTATCTGCTTGGAAGCTCACAGTAATCCTGTTAAAAAGGGGCTATTATTTCTATTTTACAATTAAGGACTCACAACTAGTAAGTATCTGAGGCCAGATTTGAACTTGGGTCTTCTTCACCTTAGATCCTGTCCACTGTAGCCTGGGGTGTCTCAGTCACATATATTTGATCTTTGAGTCCAACCAATAATATGCTAGTATGTCTGTCTTCCAGCAGCACCTCCATAATTGTAATTTTTCCATTTTTATTATCTTTGCCAATCTCATAGATATGAGGTAGAACCTCAGACTTGTTTAATTTTCATTTCTATGATTATCAGTGATTCGGAACATTTTTTAGTACTGTCAAGTTACACTTTGACATTTGTCCATTCAGAAATGAATTCCTTAATTTGACCACTTTCTTCTGGGATTTCCTGTCATTTTAATATATTTGAATAATTTCCATAATATATCTTGGTTATAAAATCTTTATCAGAGAAACTTGCCTTATGTAAAGATTTTTCCCAATTAATTGCTTCCTTTCAACTGAACTAAATTTTTCTTGGGCGTAAGTTCTTTTTGACTTTATGTAATCAAAATTATCTATTTTATCTTTTGTGGTCCTTTCTATTGTTTGTTTGATCATGACTTATCATAGTGGTGAAAGGTATTTTCTTCATTGCTTCACTAATGTGTTTATGACATGCCTTTGAAAATTTACCTTTAATATTTAACATCTGTATTTAATATGTACGTTTAATATCTACATTGCATATCCATTTGGAACTGGTATATGGTGTGAGACTTTGGTTTAAACCCAATTTCCACCAGAACACTTTCCTTTTTCTCAGTAGTTTTTATCAAATAGTGAGTCCTAATTCCAGTAGGTAGCTAGGTCTTTGGGTTTTTTGACAAACACTATGCTTCATTTGCATCTATATATTGTGATTCTCATTTGTTTCATTGCTTAATTCACCAGTGCCAAATGAATTTGATGATTAGTGATTTGTATTATAGTTTGAGATCTAGTACTACTGGTCCCCCTTCCTTTCTATTTTTTTCATAATTTCCATGGATATTCTTGACCTTTTTTCTTTCAAGTTGAATTTCCCCTTCTCTCTAACTCTCTTAAATTATAGTTCATTGGGAATACTTTAAACTCTTTATTTAATGAAATTTTCATTTGTCTTTGACCTGTAAGCCCTGGATTTTGTGTATGAAGTGCTTGAAAATTTTCATTTTGGTGTTTCTTTCAGGAGATATCTGATGAATACTTTCTGTCTTCATTTCCCCCTCTGATTCTTAAAGGTCTGGAAAGTTTTCATTTATGATTTCTTGAAATATGGTATGTAGACTTTTTAGTGGTCAAGGTTCTCAGGTGGTCCTGATGATTCTTAGATGATCATTCCCTGAACTCTTTCCTTCTCAGGTCTTTTTCATAGGAGATAACCTACATTTTCTCCCTGCCCTCTCTCCCCCTGCCCCCCACCCCATTTTTTGATTTCATGCTAACTTTTTTTTATTTTTGAATGAGGTCATTGGTTTCTTTTTGGTCCAATCTAATTTTCAAGTAGTCTTCCTTGAGTTAGGTTTTACACCTTTTGTGTTAATCTGTTTATTTTTTGCCTTCTTTAGCTTTCCCCCCCTTTGTATTGCCTTCCAGTTCTTTCCTCTAGAGCTCTCGTTTCTTTATCTGCTCTTTCTGCTAAAGTTCTTGTGTTTATTCCTTTTTCCAGTCTTATTTCCTGAATTAGGGCTGGGCTTTGTATACTTTTGAATGAGACAGTGGGTCTTCTTTGGTACTGATCTGGGGTCTGGGTAATGAGTTCTGTGTCTTTTAAGTACCTCAGAAATGGCTTACCTTTCCTTTCAATTTGAACTAATTTTTTTTTTTTTTGCTTTAAGTTCTTTTTGATTCAATGTAATCAAAATTGTCTATTTTATCTTCTGTGGTCCTTTCTATTGTTTGTTTGATCATGACATATCATAATGGTCAATGGTATTTCCTTCTGCAAACTGTGTAGGGATAGGATAAACAGGGTGCCTTCATCTGGGGAAATATATAGAATGCAACCTACACTGAGATGGTCTATGTGGAATGGTTTGGTTTGAGGCTCTCTAACTCTGATTGTTGCCTACTAGCCCCAGGCCAGAAGGTTTTGAGTCCCAGTTTGGGGTCAGAAAGAGAGACCACTTCAGGGACCTGGCATCTTTGGTTTGCTACTAACTTAGACTTCCAGTTCCTTACTCCCAGTATACCACTTCAGGCTCTAGCATTCCCTGGCTTGCCTCCAGTCTCCAAGCTGGAAGGTTTTCATAAGCTTTGTTCCCTGGCTGGGCTTTTCAGTCTTGGACTCCTTCCCTAGTGAGAGTCTTCTGACTATCTGATAGTGTGCATCTGGGCTGGCAAAATGTACTTATTGTTCTCATTGGATTTCTTATTCATTCCTTGGTCTAGAGCTCTTAAAAAAAGTATTGGAGTAGTTTTGAGAGAAATTACCTGTTCTGATACAACTTACTCCACTATCTTGAAAAAAGTCTAACTATATCCATATTAATTAACATAGCCCAAAATTGCTTTAGGTTTTTTTTTGGCTGTCACATCACATTGCTGAATCATAGCTAGTTTTCAGCCCATTAAAAGTCCCAAATC
Source organism: Notamacropus eugenii (assembly GCF_028372415.1). Classification (NCBI taxonomy): domain Eukaryota; kingdom Metazoa; phylum Chordata; class Mammalia; order Diprotodontia; family Macropodidae; genus Notamacropus; species Notamacropus eugenii. Next base: position 24,027,674 of record NC_092878.1, read on the forward strand.
TTCTTCATACCAATTACTCTCTATTATATTGATTCTTCCTCCATCTTATACTTACAAAGTTGATTTTTAGTTTGTTGCTTAGTTGTTTTATAAGTTGTGTCCAACTCTGTGAACCTTTGTGGTGTTTTCTTTGCAAAGATACTAACGTGGTTTGCCATTTCCTTCTCCTGCTCATTTTATTGATGAGGAAACTGAGGCAAAAAGGGTTAAGTTAGTTGCCCATGGGCACATAGCTGAGGACAGATCTGAACACTTAAAGATGAATTTTTCTGACTCTAGGCTTAGCATTCTAGCCACCGTGTCATATAGCTGCCTTTGATTTTTAGTACTCCACTACAAAACTTTACATTTGTCTCTAATGAATTCCATTCAGTCCAATTTGAAAGTTTTGCGGCATCCTTTTGGATCCTGATTCTATGATCCCGTATGTCTCTACCCCTACCTTCTAGTCATCTGAAAATTTGATGACCATAACATATGCCATTGACAGAAATAAATACTCAGCAAGCATGGGCCAAGCACAGATTCCTGGGTGACCACCCTGGAGACCTCTTGCCTGGTTGCTACTGAAACATTAACAATTCCTCTTTGAACCTGCTCATGGAACCAGTTTTGATTGTATTATCATCTAGTCCATAATAACAATATGAAATATTTTATCAAAAGCTATGATAAAAATCAGGTGAATTATATCCATAGCATTCCTCTCATCTATTAGTTTAGTAATTCTGTCAAAAAAAGGACATGAATTAAGTCTGTTCTTATTGAAATGATCCTGGCTATTTGTAATCACCCTTTCCTTTTAAATATTCACTAATCATATCTCTGAAGACACTTGCAAGAATTTTCCAAGAAATCAAAGGCAAACTCACTGGTCTATAATTTGCAGACTCTGTATTCTCTTGAAAACTGGGGCATTGGTCTTTCTCTAATCTTGATATTCTTATCAAATATCACTGACAGTGGCTAGGAAGTGACATCTGCTAGTTCTTTTAGGAACCCAGCATGTATTTTATCTGGTCCAGCTGATTTGGGTGTGTCAAGGACTATTAAGAATGCTACTATCATGGGGCAGAGCCAAGATGATGGAGTAGAAGTAGAGATTTGCTAGAGTTCTCTCCCCAAGCCCAGCAAAATTCCTGTAAAAATGCCTCTAAACAAATTATGGAACTGCAGAACCTACAGAATGATGGAGTGAAGCAAATTTCCAGCCCAAAACAACCTGGCAGAGTGCAGTTCAGCATGGGTGGTGCCAGCACAGATGGGACTTGATCAGGCCTGAAGGGAACTAAATCTCTGGCATCTGTGGTAGTTTCTAGACTTCACAACCCCAAAATGCCAAGGACTTCAGACTGAGAGAGTAGAGTGTTGGGCCTCGGCCCTAGGGCAGTAAAGGGGGTGGAGGAGCCCAGGGCAGCTGCAGCAGGGATGGAGGCAGTGGTTTCTTCTGGAGCTCTAGATTGTGGTGGGATCTGATGGCTGATGATGCATTCCCCTTCCCCCAAGCCCGCTGAAAACAGAGAACTACCTTGATAAAGAGCTCAAAAGTCAGGTAAATGGCTGGGAAATGAATAAAAACAGGAAAAAGAATCAGACTGTAGAAACTTACTTTGGTGACAAGAAAGATCAAAATATACAAACCAAAAATAGCAATAAAGTCAAAGCTCCTACATCTAAAGCCTCAAGAAAAGTATGAATTGGTCTCAGGTCATAGAAGAGTTCAAAAAGGATTTTGAAAATCAAGTAAGAGAAGGAGAGCAAAAATTGGGAAAAGAAATGAGAGTGATACAAGAAAATCATGAAAAATAGTCCACTGCTTGTTAAAAGGGATCCCCAAAATACTGAAGAAAATAGCAACTTAAAAATAGACAAACCCAAACGGCAAAAAGAAATCCAAAAACCCAATGAGGAGAAGAATGTCTTAAAAAGCAAAATTGGTCAGATGGAAAAGGAGGCTCACTGAAGAAAATAATTCCTTAAAGATTAGAATGGAGCAGATGGAAGCTAATGACTTTATGAAAAATTAAGAAATTAAATAACAAAACCAAATGAATGAAAAATAGCAAACAATGTGAAATATCTCGGAAAAACAACTGACCTGGAAAACTGATCCAGGAGAGACAATTTAAAAATTGTTGGACTACCTGAAAGCCATGATCAAGGATGCTACAATCAGAATAGGGAGTTGTACATAATGAATTTGTGGTTTCATGTGTTATCATCATTTTTGTTGTACTATGCTATAGAAATGCTTGTTTTATTCCATAGATTTAAAAAAAAATCCACTATCTCCTTGCTTATCTTTTTTTAAAAAACAAAACCATTATTTATTTTTAACATTCTTTTCTTTTAAAATTTTCAATTCCAGTTTCTCCCTCTTCATCCCATCCTTCCTCCACCCACTGAGAAGGCAAACAATATGATTTCAATTATACATGTAGAATTATGTAAAACATACTTCAACATTAGCCATATTACAAAAAAAAGCAAAAATAAGGAAAACAAGAAAATTATACTTTAATTTGCACTCAGAGTTCATCAGTTCTCTCTCTGGTGGTGGATAACATCATGAGTTCTTTGGAATCGCCTTGGATCGTTGTATTGATCAGAACAGCCAAGTGTTTCACAGTTGGTCATCATTACAACCTTGCTGTTACTGTGTATCATGATCTCCCAACTCTTCTCATTTCACTTTGCATTAGTTCATATAAGTGTTGCCCTTTTTTTTATGGAACAATAGTACTCTATCAGGTGAAACATCTAGGTAGTACAGTAGATAGAATGCTGGCCCTGGAGTCAGGTGTTCAAATCTGATCTCAGACACTTACCAGCTGTGTGACCCTGGGCAAGTCACTTACTCCTGTTTGCCTCAGTTTTCTCTTCTGTCAAATGAGTTGGAGAAGGAAATGGCAAACAACTCTAGTATCTCTGCCAAGAAAATTCCAAATGGTGTCATAAAGAATCAGACACAACTGAAACGACTGAACAACAATTCCATCACAGTCATTTGTCACAGCTTTTTCAGTTAATCCTCAATTGATGAGCATCCCCTTAATTTCTAATTTGCCACCATAAAAAGAGCTGCTATAAATATTTTGTATGTATCAGTCTTTTTCCTGTTCTTTTGATCTCTTTGGGATAATAGTAGTATTGTTGGATCAAAAAGTATGCATAGTTTCATAATCCTTTGTGCATAGTTCCAGACTTTTCTCTAGAATGGTTGGACCAGTTCACTACTCCACCATTAATGTACTAGTTGGCCTCATTCCCTTCAGTATTTGTAATTTCTGATGGGTGTGAGGTAGTACTTCAGAGTTGTTTTGATTTTCCTTTCTCTAATCAATAGAGCATTTTTTCACATGACTAAAAACAGATTTGATTTTTTCTTAAAGTTACCTGTTCATATCCTTTGACCATTTATCATTTGGAGGAATGGCTTTTATTTTTACAAATTTAACTCAGTTCACTCTATATTTAAGAAATGATGCCTTTTCAGAGAAACTTGGTGTAAAAATTTTGATATTGTTTCATTGTCTATGTAGTTTCCCTGCTTATTTCTTTTAATTAGGTCTAATTTTTGCTTTTCTTTTATCTGAGATTATGATTTCTACTCCTGCCTTTTTCACTTCAACTAAAACAATAGTTTCTGCTCCAGTCTTGTTTGTGTTTTTCTTTTCAAGTGTGTCTCTTGTATAAAATATATTGTTGAATTCTGGTTTCTAATCCATTCTGCTATATGCTTCCATTTTATGGATGAGCACATTCCATTCACATTCACAGTTATAATTACTAACTCTATATTTCCCTCTATCCTACTTTCTTCTTTTTAATTCTTCTTTCTCTTTTTATTCTGTACCTTTACAAAAGTTTGTTTTGCTTCTGACCTCTGCTTCCCTTAATCTGCCCTCTCTGTTGTCATTGTCTCCTACCTTCATATATCTTATCCCTTATTCTTCCTGTTTCCCTAATGGGTAAGATAAATTTCTATACCCAACTGTGTGTGTGTGTGTGTGTGTGTGTGTGTGTGTGTGTGTGTGTGTGAATGTATAGGTGTATACACACATACATATGTATTCTTCCCTCTTTGAACCAATTCTGATGAGAGTGAGATTCAAGTATTGCCACTTGCTTGAATTGCCCATTCCCTCATTTCCCCCTCTACTCTAAAAACTCTTCTTGCACTTCTTTTTGTGAAAGAAATTTCCCCCATTCTGTTTCCTTTGCCCCTTCTCCTAGTACATCCCTCTTTATCTTTATTGAGAGATTATCACAATATAATTGACTCACACCTGTGTGACTCTGTTGTCTATGTAGACTCCTTAACTGCCCGAATAATGATTAAGTTCTTAGGAGTTACATATATTATCTTTCCATATGTAAACAGTTTAACTTTTTTGAATCTCTTATGATTACTCTTTTTATGCTTCTCTTAAGTCTTCTGTTTGAATAATATATTTTCTATTCAGTTCTGGTCTTTTCATCAGGAATGCTTGGAAGTCTTCTATTTCATTAAATATCCATTTACTTCCCCAAAAGATTATACTCAGTTTTGCTGGATATGTTATTCTTGGTTGTAATCCTAACCCTTTTGCCTCCTAGGATATTACATTCTGAGTCCTCTGCTCCTTTAATGTGGAAGCTGCTAAATCTTGTGTGATCTTGACTGTGCTCCATGATATTTGAATTATTTCTTTCTGGCTGCTTGCAGTATTTTCTCCTTGATCTGGGAGCTCTAGAATGTGACTGTAATATTCCTGGGAGTTTTCATTTTGGGATCTCTTTCAGGAGGTGATTGGTGGATTTTTTTCAATTTCTATTTTGCCCTCTGGTTCTAGAATATCAGGGAAGTTTTTCTGCATAATTTCTTGAAATACTAGTATCTAGGTTCTATTTTTTGGAACAATGGTTTTCAGGTAGTTCAATAATCCTTAAAATATCTCTCTTATTTTCCAGCTCAGTTGTTTTTTCCAATGAGATGGTTCCCTTTTCCTCTAGTTTTTCATTCTTTTGGCTGTTGTATTGCTTTTTGAAGTCTCTTATAGTCATTAAATTCTACTTGCCTAATTCTTTATTTTAAGGAAATTATGTTTTGTAATGAGCTTTTATAACTCTTTTTCCACTTCACCAATTCTACTTTTTAAGGAGTTCTTTACTTCAATGAATTTTTGTGCATCTTACAGTTAGGACAACTAATTCTGTCTTTTTTAAGATGCTATTTTCTTTAGTATTTTTTTGTGTGTGTATGTGTTCCACTTTTACCAAGTTTTTTCATAATTTTCTTGCGTTACTCACATCTCTTTTAACTCTTTCAGGAATTCTTGCTGCCTTTGTGTTCAATTAGTATTTTGCTTATAGGCAATAGAGTTGCCAATCAATGCCAGCTGCACCCAGTGGCAGCAAAGGGTCCCCTATAATCTTTTTTGAACATTTGTCTGACTCCCTTACCATCTCTGGGTTAATGGCTCCTGAAGCAGCTGTTGCTGCTGTGGCTGCCTTTAAAACCCACTGCTGGTGCTCTTGCCCTGCTGTGGACCTGTGCCCACCTCAGTATTATTGACCTTTCCTGCAGACTTCCTAAGTTGTCTTAGGCTGGAAAAATGTCCTTTCATTGACTCTGTTGCCCCATAATCAAGTTGAGGTTATTTTAAAGTTGTTTGGAGGGGAATGTTGAGAGAGCTCAGCTGGATCCCAATCTGTATTCTGTCATCTTTGTCCTTGCAGTCTGCCACTTCCTTCTTGCTTATCTTGAATACTAAGTTCACATTAATCATTTTTGTTCGGTCATTTCCAGTGTAAGGGCCATCTTCAGGAAAAAAATGAGATTTTCCCAGCTCTCCCTTCTCTTTGTTGTCATCTTTTGTTTCATCCACTCCAAGAAAATTCTTACCCCTTTTTTTTCTCCCAAGACAGTTACCTCTCAAGCTCCATCTTCCCTTCCCAGCCTCAACTCATTCTGAGCATAGGCATTCCTGACACCATTTTTATAGGACAGCATCATGCTCTCATATTCATTTTTTCTTGCCCAGTCTTACTTCCGTCTTCTGTATTATACACATGCACATATACACACATACTGTGGATACCTGTGATTCATCAATGTGAGAAATTACCAGTGTTATGTTAGAAACCTCTTCACTGCTGTAATGATTCTTTTGCAATTTAAGTCTGAAAAATGCGTATGGGGACAAGCAGGCAAGTTAAGGGACCTGCCCATACCTATTTATAATGGTATTTAAAAATCTTTCCCAGCCCATTAATAGGCCTCAGGTGGGGCTATTAAGGGAAGCTTGGTTAGGGGAGGCTTGTTTTGTAGGAAGGCTCACACCTTTTATTGATTGCTAATGAGACATTGGGTCACAAAGGTTTTGCCTCTGGCTCTGAGCTGAGGTCTTGTTTTGGGGCTCAAATCATTAGAACAGTGTTTGTGTGACTAGGCCAAAGGCCAAACAGACTCTAGGTAGCTGTTAAGGGGCCCCTGGCTTTGAAAACTTAGATACTGGTGTTTCATTCTTTAGTAACCATGTATGTATTGTCTATGGTCAGGCAGTTGGAAGCCCTGTCTGTGGGTCTCTCTGTTTGTAATTTCTTTTTGTATTTTCTCTGAAGTTCAGGGTGTTGACTTTTCCCCCTAAACTACGTTAATTTGATTAAAGTGATTCTTGACTCCTTAAAAGTTGCTTGCCTTTTAGAAAAGCAGACGTAAGAACCTGTACCAGCCTGTCATCCTGGGTATGTTAGGGTGCTTGCTGTTACACTATCACACAACCAGTATGGGTCAGAAGCTGGACATAAACCTATATCTTCCTGTTTCTAAAGCTGGCTTACTATCCATTACACCATGCTGTCTATCATTATATAATTTGTATATTGCCTAATTCTATTTGTTTTTGTTTTTTTTTGGGGAAGAGGCAATCAGGGTCAAGTGACTTGCCCAGGGTTACATAGCTAATAAGTGCCTGAGGCTGGATTTGAACTCAAGTCTTTCTGAGACTTTCTAGGGCTGGTGCTGCCCTCAAAAACCATATTTTCTACAGTAAAGTAGAAGACAGCAATTCAAGATTTGTGAGTTCTTCACCTATGACATTTCATCTGCCAGGCAATGTCCTCCCTGCCTAGAATGCCTTTCTCTTTAACTTTTTCCTTTCATGATCCCTAGTTCCCTTCAAGGATCAGCTCAGGTGCGGATCCCCACAATTGTTAGTGCCTGTTCCCAACTGACTTTTTATTTACTTGTAACATGCCTGTATTTATCGTTTCCCTCAGTGGAATGTAATCATCTTCTGGGCAAGGATTGCTTAGTTATTTTTTTTCCTTTGTATTATTGCTGGTGCCCAGCACGGTACCTGGAACATAGGTCCTTAATAGATGTTTGTTGAATTAAATTAAAGGTTTTAAATAATTCTTTTTTTGGTGCTTTTATCTCTGTGTTTGAAAGGCTGTTGGTCGTGGGCTATCACATTGATAACTAAAGTATTTTCGAAAAGAATGTAACTAACAAAAAAAAAGAACGACAAAGAGAGTTTTTTTCAAGTTCATGGCCTCAAACCCTGAGACTTTGGAGAAGTGTTGACTGAGGCCCTTTCTGCTGATTGCTGTGTTTGGAAGCTCTGTGGGGGGAACACTCTAAGTGCCAGGTGGGCAGACTAAGCCTGGAGAAAGCAGAACTTAAGAAAGGTCAAAGGAGGAGAAAAAAGGGATGGGGAAAGCACTAATGGGAAAAGTACATTAGCGAGGTTTCTGAGCTGTCACCATTTACTGAGGAGATGGACTCAGCTTATACCTAAGTAGCGTGTTGCTTTTCAGAGTTCATTTAACTCACCAGGATGCAAGATTACATAAGCTGGAAATCACACATGCGCTACGACTCACTTTGGAAAGATTGAATAGGGTACAAATAATATTTCCTAGAAGAACTTTCTTCCACTCTGGAAGAAGGAAGGTGGAGGGTGATGGTGAAATTTTTAGACCTCGAAGGAAAAAGATAAAAGAGAAACAAAGGGAAAGGAGGAAGATTTGAGTGCCCAGCTGTCTTGGGTGCTTCCTCAAATGGAGATTCAGATAAGAAATCATCAATCAGAGGAAGAGGTTACAGGAGCTGAGGCGCTGCTGACAAGGAAAGGAGGTTGCTGGGGAAGTAGTGGCCAAGGTCATGGCTCATGAGCCAAGGTCTCTGACTTTGTTTATAGTCGACTTCAAGGAGCTTATGATTTTTATATGAGCATCAGATATAATTATGTATGATTTTATATGTATGGGACAGTGCTTTAAAAAGTATCTATTGCCTAATTTCCAACAAACTTCTCTAGAAAACCCAACAAGTTCGGTGGTTCATTTCAGATTGGTTGTGCTAGCCTGGTTCTGACTTCACGGTTTCATCGTTGATAGCTTTCCCAATATCAATAAATACTGTTTGAGAATAACTCCTAGGCTTAGTATCTTTTCCACTATAGCACAAAATCCCCATTCCCCTCCACCACCCATAAGAGTGAATTTTTAAAAAAATATAGTTCTTCAAGCAAAAAAGTTCACTGACAAATTGTAAGTTGAGTAGAAGTTTACAAGAATGGTTTATGCTGGTAAATGCTTAACAACTGACTCTGTCGGGGGGTGGGGTGGGGGGAATCACACATATTTAAATTGAATCTGCATTATAAGCATTTTCTTTCACTTCCTTAATTTTAGACAATAAACAAAACGAGAAATCAAACTCTGACACAGCACTTGACAATTTCCGAAGTATGAATTCTTATGATGAAAATTTAACAATCAACTCTCCCAAGACTGTTCAAGCTGGCTTCAGCAAACCCTTATTTAGAGATCATGTCTTTGGAAGGATTCATTGAAGAAATAGGTGTTATAAAAGCAAAAACCAAACCTTAGGGGAGAACATGAAACCTTCCTTTAAGGGTTCGTTATAGGGAAGATGGGTTAATATTTTTATCATAAATGGTCCAGGTACTGCACTAAGTGTCTTACAAACATGATCTCATTTGATCCTTACAATAGCCCAACAAGATAGATTTAAAAAAATATTTTATGTTTTCCCAAGTATATGTAAAAATAAATTTTTACATTCATTTTCAAAATATTGAGTTCCATATTCTCACTCTCCATCCTTCCTGAGATGGTGATCATTTGATATAGGTTATATGTGTGCAATCATGCAAAACATATTTCCATATTAGTCATGTTGTGAAAAAAAAAGAGACCAAAAAAATCTCCACAAAAAATAAAATGAAAAGTAGCATGCTTTGATTTGCATTCAGACTGGAGGAGATATTATTATCCCCATTTTACGGTAGAGGAAACTGAGGCAGACGGAAGTTAAATAACTTGCCCAGGGTCACACCGCCAGGAGACTGGATTTGATCTTTTCCTGACTCCAGGCTTAGCACTTAATCAGCTGTGCTACCTAGCTGGAATTAGATTTGTTCTGCCCTAGAAGGAAAAATTAGGAGCAGTGAGTGAAAGTTTTCCAAAAGGGAGATTTAAGCAATTTTTCTTTTTAAAACAACTTCCAAACAACTAGATTTGACCACAAATAGATTGCACTGCTCAAGGAGACTGTGTGGTGCCTCTCACTAGAGGTCTTCAGCTGGAAGCTAGATGACCAGTCATCATCAGGAGGCTGTAAAGAGGGGATATCTATTCAAGTCACTGTGAAACCACATGATTTTGAGATCCCTTCTAGTAGAGTTTCTATGAATCTGTGGAGCAACATGACTCCATACTGAAAAAGATATCTATACATATCACTACTTCAAAAGAAGGTCAACTCCATACCTGAATGGAGTATCTCTATAGCACCTAGCCAGGTAGGAGATCTGTCCCAGAAATTAGGATGCCCTAAGTTCAAATCCTGCCTCACAATAACTGTGTGTCCCTGGGAAACTCGTTTAACCTTTCAGTTTCCACTTCCTCATCAGTAAGATTGGAATAATAATATCATCTACCTCATAATGTTGTTGTGAGGACCAAATGAGATACCTATTAAGAGCTTTACAAACCTTAAAGCTCTATATAAAGGTTGGATATTATTATTAACTGCAACAAGGAGCTTTTAAACCTTTGCTTGAAGATTTTCATTAACGGAGGGCTCACAACTTTGTAAGAGGGTTAATTCTACTTTTGGACAGCTCTCCTTGTGATTTAGTTCAATTAAATACATTTCTTGTTCAGTAGTTTCAGTCATGTCTTTCTGACTCCATTTGGGGTTTTCTTGGCAAATATTGAAATAGTAACTGTTTTTCTCTTTTACCCATGCCATCCCTTGAGTAACTACTTAAAGAAGCCTATTCATTGAATGGGTGCATCTCACTCAAAGTGAGAATGTGATTAAGATCTCAGCCTGAAAGGACCAGGGTCTCACATTGCATCCTGGGCCATCTCCAGTCATCCTGATGAATATCATCTGGCCACTGAACCCAGATGGCTCAGGAGGAGAAAGTGAGGTTGGTGACCTTGCACAGCCCTCTCTCACTCAAATCAAAGTCAACTGCAAATCATGTCATCATCTTGATGTCATGGTCCTCTTCGAAAATAAAGGACAAACAATCTTGGCAAAGATATTGGAGTAGTTTTCCATTTCCTTCTCCAGCTCATTTTACAAATGAGGAAATTGAGGTAAACGAGACTAAGTTAGTTAATCATACAGCTAGTTACGTGGCTGAGGCTGGATTTGATCTCAAGAAGATGAGTCTCCCTGATTCCCAAGTGCCACCTCACTGCCAATAACCAAACACATATTCTTGAAAGTTTTTCTTTATATGAAATTGAAAACTATCTTTCCCCAACTTCCACTTATTGCCCTTAGTTCTGACCTCTGGGACTTAACAGGACAAATCAAAATCCTCTTTCACATGATAGCCCTTCGGGTAAAAGTGTAGGACTTTACATTTTGCCCTACTAATTCACTAAGGTGCAAGATCATATACTTGGTAAATGGGAATGGGTGTGTGTGTGTGTGTGTGTGTGTGTGTGTGTGTGTGATTTTGTAGCTTAGTTGGTGAACTGAAAATTATAGATACAGTGATACTCCATTTGAGAAGACTGGAACATGGTAAGTAATAGCAGGACTTCAATTGGGCTGCCTTTAGTAACAATCTGGAGAACAGTACACAATGCAATAATCCGTCATTGTCCACTCAAGCTGTTGTTGCTCACGTGCACTGTGAGATGACTGTGCTATACTTACATGAAGATTATCATCTTTGTCTTATTTTCTTGAGCTTGGTCCTGTGATTCCTAGGCAAGTGATTTCTGGCATTCCGGCGATGAAGCAAGATGTGCAAATGCACACTAAGTGAAAAGATTTGACACGAGATAGAAAAAACATATGCTACAGCAGCAGGTGTGATATTCTGGAGCCTTCTCTTCTCACAGAAAATTGCAGTTGACGACGTATTGTGGACTGTGTGACATGCCTCTCTCAAAGTGAATAGCAAATGACGTTATTAAGTGAGGGCATTCTCATGCCCATCAGCTTCCTAGGAACTGTTGAAAGTCCTGTAATTATTTGAGCAGTAACGAAGAATTAGAGAAAAGAAAAAGTTACTAACTATGGCCACACTACCCTAGGTTAAAAAAAACATTGTAGATTTGAGTAACTCTCACCTTTGCTTGGTTTCAATTTCTCCTCTGTAAATGAATATGAATTTTCATAAATTTTGAAATTATGAAATTTCATAAACATGAAAATACTTTACACTGAAGTTTTATCTCACACTTCTTAATGTGGCAAAATTCTAAAAGATGAAAATAGTCAATATTTGGAGAGGCTGTGAGACAATAGAAATGTGAATACATTTTTGGTGGAACTATGAAATATTCCAATAATCTTGGAAAATAAGTAGGAACAGTGTGAGAAAAATTCCTAAATTGTTAATTCCCTTTATTCCAGAGTTCTTAGGGAGGTTAAAGGCAGAAAGATAGGTTCCATACATATGTAATAGCAGGAAATCATGAATGTGGTTGAATACTGCCATGATGTAAGAAATAATGATTATGAAGAGTCCAAAGGAGCAAGGGAATCTTGATTTGATCCACAACAGTGTACTTAGAAAGATTGAAAATTCATTGAAAAAGAATACTTTTCCTTTCCCTTACCTTCCCTTGCCTTGATCAGTTAATCATAAATGATAATCTCTTGATCCCAATAAATTGCATCCCTCCCTCCCCCACTTTTACTTTTATTTATTTGTTTTGCCACAGTCTTTGAAAATATCTAGCCAACCATATAGTATTTCCCTTCCCTTTTAGGGCGTGCCACTCAAGAACAAATGATCGAAAACAGGTAGCAGGAAGTAATTGTTGTGGATAATCCATAAACCAGGCAAATTACCCTTGATTAAAGGAGAATTAACTATGAATCTGAGATTACTGGGTGAAACATCATTTACTAATCTGTTTTCAAAGGGAGAAAAAATATTTTGTACCCTATGTTAGAGGTAGTTTTTCTTTTTCAATTTTCATATTCAAACAATTATGCAAGTACTTATTTTTTTATGAAGATGAAATTTTGGATTAAAAAGAGTCAAAAGGCTAAAACACTAAGCAGCTGATAAGGGACTGTTATTTCCTTCCTGTCTTTTGCTGGGTCACAACCACAATGTATAACCTTAAAGCATTAAATTTGTGATACAGCAAAACCTGACACTGTCTTCACCTTTTGTCTTGTGGCAAACTTGTGGGATATTTTCCTGAGTTGGCTCTAAATAGAATCTTCTTGTCCTTCTCCTCCCTTCCCATCAATCTACCCCCTGACTCCCTGCCCCAAGTGTTATATCCCAAGATGTGTGGTTTTATTCCCCGCCTTTCCCCAGCAAAGCATTACATCTCATTACTCAGACTCTGCCTACTTCCTTCTATGTTACTGTGAACCCTGCCCCTGAGAGTAGGGGAGTGCAGAGCAAATGGGTGCAACAGGCTTTGTGAACCTGAGCAAGTCACTTCCTCTCTCTGCACCCCAGTTTATTTTTTTTGTAAAATGAAATTCACTAGATGTCCTTCAAGGACTCTTCGGTCACTACATGTTCTGTGAGTTTCATGTGAACAAGGAGTAATAGCAGTACTTTTTGTTGTCATAAATAATGGGAAACAAACTAGGTGCCCTTCAGTTGAGATATAGCAGAACAAATTGTGGTATATGAATGTGATGGAATTTTTAGTGTGCCATAAAAATGATGAATATGACAAATACAGAGAAATAGGGAAAGACTTCTATGGACTGATGCTGAGAGAAATGAGCAGAGCAAGGAGAACGATTTATGGGATGATCCAAATAATAATGTAAGGGAAAACAACATGGAAGGTCCTCAGAACTCGGACCAAAGTATGAACAAATCATGACATCCCAAAACTGGTGATGAAGCATGCCTCCTCCCTCTTAGCAGAGAGGAGATGTACTAAGCAGGGCTCGGCAAATTGCACACTGTGGTCCATATCCTGCAAGTGAAGATTGCATTTTACAATTGAAAATAAAGCTTCTATCTAAATAAAATATTACATTCATATATAAGTTTATATTTAATATTTCATTTCTATTTTAGTACACACCAGTATATATTATTAGATATTAAAATGGTATATTTAAATATTTATATGTAAGCTTGTAAATACATTTATATTTCATATTTATCAATGTGCATTCTTAGCTTGTGGGCTGTATAAAAGAGACAGTGGACTGGACAAGAGGTCTAATCTGAACTAGAGGTACAGAATCACATATGCATTCTAAAATATGGGCAAACTTGATTTGTTTTGTCTGTACTTATCTATTATAAGGAAGGATTGCTCTTGGGGGGGTGTCATGGTGAGGAAAAAGGTAAATTAGCGGTTAGTGATAAACACGAAAAAGGCATAACAAAATAGCACAAATGTGTAATCCTTGCTATTGAGGAGTCCAAGGCTTGTAGATGAGCTCAAGAATTCTGAGCTTCAGTAAGGCTAAGGCCAATTGTGTGTCCACGCTAAATTTGATGGGGCAGGGGTACACCTGGCTGTTTAAGGAGGAACAAACTTGCTGGGGTGTATTGGTCTAAAATTATATTATGACACTATGAGCTATGTTATTCAGGGTTACTCAAGACAGATGGGTCATAGTGGAGAATTCTGACAAAAGGTGATCCGTTGGGAAAGGAAATGGCAAACCATTCCAGTATCTTTGCTAACAAAAATCTCATGGGCAGTATTAGAATGAAATAAAACAAGAAGATGAGTCCTCAGGTCAGAAGGTCTCCAACACACTACCGGAGAAGAGTGGACGATAGCTATAAGTAGTTTAGAATGACTGAAGTGGCTGGACCAAAGCCAAAAGGAAGTTCACCTGTGGATACGTCTGGTGATGAAAGAAAAATCTGATTCTGTAAAGGAACCTGGGGTGCTCTATGAAGCAATCTTTCCCTCTGTTCTCATTTATATCTTGAAATATTTATGTTTTTTGATGATTGTGACATTTATAATAAAAACCAAAATAAAAAAAATCTATGTGTTTTAGGATTCTACAGTTTCCAGGATAAAGTGAAAAGATTAGGGATAGGGAAATAGTTGCTGTGGAAGGGGAATAGTTGCTCATCAGCGGAATCTGGGAAGAAAGGGAAATTTGTGCTTAAAACTACATAGGGCCTTTCTGTTCAACTTATAGCTGATATTTGCCATATGTGGCATATCTCTCATGGGAACATCATATCCTTGAGATCAGGCACTATCTTGTTTTCCTATTTGTATCCCCAGTGCTTAGTGACATGTACAGTACATAGGAAGCATTTAATAAATGTTTTTTCATCCATGCACTTATTTACTCACTTATTCATTTGAATTAAGAACCAAAAACAGCTTCTAAATGTTTCTGGGTCTCCATTTTAACTTAAGAACTTAGCCTACAGTCATCATTTAGAAAATGTTCCTGCTAGGTTGGGTGAGTCATTATAAATCTGGTAACAAATGGGTCACCAGTCTTCTCCTATTTGGTTAGAGGCATGTATGAATAAGTTTGCAAAGAGGTGAGTTTAGCAAGGGGCTATTCAAACTTAGTACAAGTTCTTCAGATTTGTATAACCGTATTACTCATTTTAGGGGAATATCTGCTTGGTCAGATATGTCATCAAGATACTCCTGAAGTTCCTAGAGGGAATTTTAATTCTAGTGATGTCTGATGAAAAGAGTCCTAGGCTGAGAGTCAGAGGACCTGGGTTCTAGCCCTTACTCTGTAACTGATGACCTTGTAGGGTATGGTTTTCAGATTCCTCTCACCATCCATATCACCCTTCATCATAAGGTAGTGTGGTATTGTGGGTAAATGGCGACGGTCTTAGAGTCAGGAATTTCTAAGTCCAAATTCTGCCTCAGACACTTACTATCTGTGTGATTCTGAGCAAATTACCTCATCTCTGATGGGTATGTTTTCTCATGTATAAAAGGATGTGACTGAATTTGATGGCTTCTGTTCAGGAATCCCCTTTATAGAAATGCCAACAAGGACTTATCACGAGAGGCAGCTTGGCTGAGTGAATAGAACGTGGGATGTGGAGCCGAGAAGACCTTAGTTCAAACCTTGTCTCAGAAACTTGCTGTGTGATCTTCAAGGCACCTAAATGTTCTATGACTCAGTTTCCTTATCTGTAAAATGAAGGATTTGGACTAGATGGCTTTTGAGCTTCCTCAAGCTCTAAGCATTTGATCTTTGGATATTCTAGTCATAGCACTGAACTCTAGCATTGAGTTGGCTAATGTCTTTCTTAAAATATGATTCCTAGGACTAGATGTAATAACTAGAGCAGAGTGCAGCAAGAGGGTCACTTTCCTTGTTCTGCATCCTATGCTTTTATTAATCCACCTGGGGTACATTAGCTTTCTTGACTTCTACATTATGGCCAGGAGCAAGTGGTCTGGTGGAAAACTCACTGGCTTTGGAAGCAGAACCTATGAGTTCACATCTTGCCTGTGTGACCTTAGATAAGTCGCTTCTACTCACTAGTCTTCAGTTTCCTCATCTGTAAAATGAAGGGATTGGATTGTTCCTTCTAGCTCTAAATCTATCACCACTAACATTTGAAAGTGTCCCCTCACTCCCAATATAAACTATTATTCATTTCCTCACATTTACTCTGTTATAAAATGGATTCAGCATTAACAAACTACCAAATATCGTGGGACATATCACACACATAACCAAAGAATTTAGGTAATATATTGAATGTCCTTGTAATTCAATAAAACTGGTAAGCATCCAACTGCCATGGAAATAGAAGAATTATTGGGTGATCATGTGTAAAGAATGATCATAGGTTTGGGGCTGGAAGGGACTTCAGAGGCTCTTAAATTCAACCATTTTACAAATGAGGAAACTGAGAAGTAATTGACTTGCTCAGGGTCCTACAGTTAATAAATGTCTAAGACAGGATTCAGACTCAGATCTTTCCAACTCTAAGCCTAACACTTTATTCATTGAAATAATAATAGCTACATAGGGATATAAGGCTCACAAAGCACTTTAGAAATCTTATCTCATTTTATCCTCACAATAATCCTGCAAAGAACAGTGTGCACAGTCGTACTAATATTACATGATGGTCAACTGTGAATGACTTATCTATTTTAAGCCATACAAGACAATTGTAAAGGATTGATGGTGAAAAATGTTATCCACATCCAGAGAAAGAACTGATGGAATCGAATACAGATTGAAACATACTATTTTTCACTTTATGCATTTTTGTGCTTTTTTTTCTTTTTGTTCTGTTTCTTCTTTCGCTGCATGACTAATATGAAAATGTGCTTTACATGACTGCACATATATTAGCTATATTAAGTAGCTTACTATTTCAGGGATAGGGGAGGTAAAGGAGGGAGGAAGGGAGAAAATTTGAAACTCAAAATTTAAAAAAAATGAATGTTAAAAATTATCTTTACATGTAATGGGGGAAATGTTGTTAAAAATTCCACTAATCCTAGGAAATAAGTGCTGTAATTACCTTTATTTTACAAGTGAGAAAACCGAGGCAGCAGAAGTTGAGTGGCTTACCAAGGGTCACAAAGCCAGTGTCTGAGGCAAAATCTGAACTCAGGGCTTCCTTGCTCTAGGTCCAGTATTTCATCCCCTGCGCTGTTTACTCTGGGTTGTAGAGGGGATTCCTACTCTGAGTCGGAGGTTTAACTAGATCATCTCTAAATTATCTCCAGTGTCAGTTTCTAGGATTCTATGACTGGAAGATATTTTGCAGATAGTTAAGGGTTAAGTAATAACGGTGGCTACAAAAAGGGAAAAACCTACTAACACTATAACAATTGTAACACACCAAGAAGATCTAGTTGACAGATTTTGTGCTTCTGTAAAGAATGTTCTTTTTGTCACAGTGGATTCACAATGATGGTTTCCTATTCCATTCTGCACTGATGGAGAGTAGGGAGTTAACCTTATACTTAGCTCTTCATTAGGAGAGCTTGCTTGGATGATCCAGTTGAGGGCAATGGTTCAGGTGTTAAGGAGAGGATAAAGGAGCCACTGTTGAGACGAGAGGCTCTCAGCTGACATGTAAGCTTCTGGGAATGTCTTTTTTGACATCTCAAGGAATGTGGCATCAGAAACGATCTGTTTGTTCCCTTTTACATCTTTACTAACAGTGGGGTATACTTGTAAGTGCCCTAGATGGGGAATCAGGATTCCTGGGCTCTCCTCTCAGCTCCCATAGTTCATTAATTTGTTCACTAATTAGTTAATTAGAAACTAATTAGTTTCTTAGTTCACTGGGTGACTGCATGGGCCATAACTTTCTCGCCTGTAAAAAAAAGGTTGTTGTAGAGGAGCTAGGTAGTGCAATGGATAGAGTGCTAGGCCTGAAGTCAGGAAGACCTGAGTTGGAGCTTATATGACCCTAGGCAAGTCATTTGGCCCTCTTTGCTTTAGTTTCCTCATCTGCAAAATGAACTGGAGAAGGAAATGGCAAGCTACTCCAGTATCTTTGACAAAAAAACCCCGAATGGGGTCACAAAGAGCCAGACATGACTGAATATCAACAGCAAAATGGCTAGAGTTTATATGTTTGTTTTGTATATATGTATATGTAGTTTTATACACACACACACACACACATATATACATCTATGTGTGTATGTATAACCCTTAAAGGTTTGCAAAGTGCTTTAGAAATAGTATCACATTTTATCCTCACAACAACCTTGGGAGGTAAGTACTGTAATTAATTCTATTTTATAGCTGAGGAAACTGAGGTTTAACAATTTACACAGCTGGTAAGTGTTTGAGGTTGGATTTGAACTCAGGTCTTCCTTACTCCAAGTCCAGTACTCTATCTATTAAACCATTTAGCTGCTTGAACACATAGGGGAGGAGGCCCTAGCCAGCATAACTGAACAATAACGAAAGGGGAATTGGACAAAGTCGGGGTTTCTTAACCTTTTTAATATTTTCTAACCTTTGGCAATCTGGTGACACCTATGGGTCCCTTAGAATAATTTTTTTAATACATAAAATAAAATGCCTAGGATTACAAAGAAAACCAATTACATTGAAATACAGTTATCAAAATATTTTTAAAAGGACAAATTCAAGGACTCGAGATGAAGAACTCCTGAACTAAGTGGTATGTAAAGTCCCTGGACGTGCTAAGATTTTTAGCATCTCCTACCCTCAAAGGGTTGGGGTTCTGCCAGATCTTACAATTGCTTCCTTTGTGTTGTGACTATCTGTGGCATCTCATCAACTCATGTACCTCGCCTGCGTGAACTTTGCCTGTGGTTTAAACCTCCTCCATGGTCTTCCCATTCCTAGGCCATCTAGACCTAAGAGTGCTAACCCTATCTTCCAAGGAGAGGAGCTTGACCTCCGTGGATGGACCTGGCTTAATTATTCTTAGTTCACCTGACATTGATCTAAGGCAGAGGGTCTTGACCTGTGTTTTTTTTTTTTTAATTGTTAACTGCATTTCAATGTAATTTGTTTCTTTTTTGTTTCATTTTATGCATTTAAAAATATCCTTGGAGGGCAGGGGTCCACAGACTTCACCAGACTGCCAAAGGGATATGGCATATCTGCAGTAGAGTCTTGTATTTCTGAAAGCCCTTTGAGACACAGTTGGCCACTTGATCCTCACAGTAATTCTATTAAGTAGGGCAACATTATTATTACGATTCTAAGCTTAGGAAATTGAGGTCCAGAGATGTTAAGAGATATGTCCAAGGTCACACAGCTAGGTAGAAGCAAATATAAGTATAGAATCCAGGTCCCTTAACTTATATCTCAAGGCTCTTTTCTGCTTTTCCCCTTTGCTTTCCACTAGGTCTCTAGCCTCTGAGACCTTCCATTTCCTTGCTTTTCTCTGTAGTCCTAAGTCTTCATTGTGCACCTTTGTATTTTGTTGTTGTTGTCATCAGAGGACCTGGGTTCGAATCCTTCCTCATAGACAGTATTTGTGTGGTCTTGAGCCAATCACTCACTTCCCTGGTCCTCAGTTTCCTCATGTGTAAAAATAAAGGGGGTATGGAAAGATGGCCTTGGAGGCCTTCTAACTATAAATCCTATTATAGTTATATACAACACTACTTCCCCTGACATCTATGACTCTGTAGGGCTCAGCCCATCGAAAGCTGTCCTTGGTGTCACAGGGTCAGGGAGGAGGCGTGGAACACTAAATAGCCAGTGGAACAGAAAAACATTTAAGTCATGTTCTGTCATTCACTAGCTGTGAGACATTGAACAAATCATAACTTTTCTGGACCTCACTTTCTTCATCTGTAAAATGAAATGGTTAGACTCGATGTTCTATAAAGTCCCTTTCCAGTTCCAACATTCAACCATTCTTTGGCTCTGAAGTTTGTGACTCTACGGAGATTCTCCTAAGAAGTGATGCAAATCACTCTAGGTAGGACATTAAATGATATATCTTCTTCTACCTTTCTCAGTTGGGAGTCTATTTCCTGAATTGATACAATCAATAGGTCCCATGACCCTCTTGGAAAACAGCTATCACATGAAGGAGGGGGATTCCATACAGTATGGCCAGCTGGGGAGAATGGAAATAAAGCAAATGCAAAGGTCTAGGCCAGTGTAGAGGGGGCAGCAAGATAGCCCAGAATTCAAGTCATCCCAGACCAATACTCCTCTGCTCTGTTGTGGGGTAGGAGGCACAGAAGTCCTTGGTCTTGGCAACATACATCTGGACATATTGTATTGTTCTTGTGGGGATAGTTTCCAATAAAGGAGAATCTTCCTGGGAATGAACAAAGAAATTCCACAACATCTTTCAAATTCAACTCCTCTATTCACATAGCTACTACCTTAGTTCATTTCACCATCACCTTTGTCTTAGAATATTGTAATGGTCTTCAGTTAGACTCATTACCCCAAATCTCTCACCATTCCAGTCTGTCCTACACATGGCTTCCATAATGATTTTTCATAATTTGTGACCTGCCTCCTCAACCAACTCTAGTGGGCTCCTATTGCTTTAGCTTTCAAAGTTAAATGGATCCAGTGGATCTTTCTATCCTCATTAGAAGTGACTTTTGGGAGTGGAGCCAAGATGACTGAGTGTAAGCAGGGACTTGCTTGAGTTCTTCCCAAAACCCCTCAAATTCCTGTAAAAAATTACTCTAAACAAATTCTAGAGCAACAGAATCCACAAAATGACAGAGTGAAACAAATTTCTAGCTCAAGAAAACCTGGAGGGTCCACAGGAGAGGTCTATTACACCAGGCTTGGAGAAGAGTACAGTCCAGCATGGGACACCCTGGCACAGATGGTCCAGAGCAGGCCTCAGGGGACTGAATCACTGGCAGCTGTGGTGGCTTTCAGACTTCTCAACCCACAAATGCCAAAGACAACTTAGAAGGTCAGTAGGAAAGAGCTGTCAGAACTGGGTGAGAGAAGAGCAATCCGGGGGGCAGTGGTGGTGGCAGAAGCCACAGTGACTTCTCCTTCCTCAATCTGGCATCTAGCTAACCTGACCTTCTCTCTGTTCCTTACTCTCCATTTCCCATCTCTGTACTTTTGGACTGGCCAACCCATGCCCTTCCAGGAAGTCATGTGTAAAGCTTAGCCTCCCATCAACAAAGGAACCATGGGTTGGTAACATTCTGCATAGGAATTATGTCTGCTCTGAGCCCAGGAGGAGGAGGAAGAGGAGGAGGATTTCATGTGTGGGCCTCATCCAAACCAAATAAACACCTGCAAGCGGGCCTGAAACAGAAAGAAAAGAAAATAATTATCTGAGGATAAAGAGACAGGAGAGAATACTTGAAGGTCAGGACATGATTTAGGTGGGAGATTCCAGATTCCCTGCTTCCCTCAGCTGAACTTGGGGGCTGTCCCAGGAGTCTCATTTTTTTCCTCCCACTCCCCAGCTGAATTTGCTTCAGATGCTAGAATTCTCATTTATGGCTCTATTTATGAGTTCTAGCAATATATTTTAAGCTCCAAAATGTTCTGCTGATAAAGTGGTTTGGGAAACACTGCTGTAGGTTGCTTTGTGAAGCACTGTGTCTATAAATATGAAGTGGTAACAGAGCAGTTCCCATGTCATTCATTGCAATTATTAAGTTTTGAAAAACTTGGTGGAGGCTCCGCAGATCCATTCTTGGCTTGGGGCAATATACCCTCAGCTATATCAAAGCAAGGAAATATCCATCTGGGAATAAAGGAGCTCTCTGGACATGAGTTCCCAGTCTAGGGATTGAAGTAGGGGGCAGAAGTCAGCTCTCTTCCCCTCCCCTCCTCTGTTCCCTTTTCTTGCTTCTTCTGTGTCCTGTCCTGCTCTGAAGACCTTCATTGGGTGGCTGGGAATCTGGTTACTTAATCAGCCAGGCAGATTTAAGAGCTTACAATGTGCCCTGGGCATATGTTACTCTTCTGAGAAAACAGTTCAGAACTGCTCATTTTTGTCTCTTTAAGTTTGTTTTCTCTCAAATTAACCAACCCTTTAAGTTTA
This sequence comes from Notamacropus eugenii, assembly GCF_028372415.1. NCBI lineage: Eukaryota > Metazoa > Chordata > Mammalia > Diprotodontia > Macropodidae > Notamacropus > Notamacropus eugenii. The sequence continues at coordinate 24,049,612 of NC_092878.1, forward strand.
CCCCCAAATTCTGTCCTTGAGGTCATTTCCACCATCTTGATGAAGAGCCTAAGTATCTTGTGAGTGTTGCTGCCACCTAGTGGCTTTTCTGTTGTAATGTTCTTGTCAGGGTTCTCTGTCTTGATGATTACAGCTAGTCTGTTCCATCTCAGCCATTATTGAACGAACGAATGAAAAGAGCATTCTTTAGTGATTTCTCTATGTCGAGCACTTTGCTAAGCCATAGGTATACCACAACTAAAGGGAAAACAGTTGCTCCCTTCAGAGCATTTATAGTCAAATAGGGAGAGACATCGCAAATAGGAAAGTGTTGGTCAAGGTGACTTATTGCAGCTTAGATAGTTACAGAGATGGGTGAGTGACACCATGGAGGAGTAGATCTATATAACCTTTCCAGTAACAGTGGAAGTATTGATTTGATTATGGCTCTAGAACTGGAAAGGAGGATGGAATGTTGAGGAGATTAAAATGCTAATTTGACTCCAAGTAATCCTGACTCCAGATCTAGTACCTTATCCAATTCATTTCATTTTACTTAGAACTGAGAGTGAGGAAGACCTGAGTACAAATTCAGCCTCAGACACTTACTACTTGGTTTGAGAGCAGGTGGCAAGTGGAAAGATGGTTAAAAAGTCAAGTGAAGCATGATCTAGGTGTAGTGGATCATGGGAGGTATTCCCCAGCTATGACTGTGCTCTGACTAGTGGGAGAAATATTCCACTGATGTTGAATATGACTTTATGGAATATTTCCAACTGTGAATCTGAGTTCTAGTGTGGTATGGGTATGGCTCCTGATGTGATATCTGTATCCAGAAATGTGCTGAAGCCAGCTCAAACTAGCCCACGAGACCTGATTGTTAAATTTTAACCAGAGACCAGCAAAATCTACAGATCAGGGCTTGATTTATTATTTTACTAATTGTTTAGCCTTAAGAAAGCAATGTACAAATGTTAATAATGCAGATCAAATTTAAAAGTGTCTTGCACCCCCTTTTTTTTCTCCTGAGACCCAGTTGTTAAATAGATACCAGCACATATTTACCTGTATTCCCCTTTTCTCTTTAGGCTGACTTGCTCTCACCAACCTATACTCATTTCAAAAGGTTTCTGATTATTCTAGAGGGAAGGTGTCTCATTGCTATAGCCAGAAGCCTACAGTGCAAACTCTTAGGGTCCTAAGGTGTGTAGGGATAGATTTCTTTTATATAATTTTAAGTCCTAGATCTCCAATGACATGCTTCCAACTACACAAAGCAGTCACAATAGTATTATTAACTCGTAAACATAAAGCATTTTCCAAAAAGTAAGTCAAAAGCAAAAATGAGGGGCAGTATGTCACATCAGTAAATATATGTCCCTATCTACACTGCAGTACAAGAGAAATATGGGTAGATTTGGATCAAAGGACTTGGGTTTGTATCTGGCTCTGTTCTTTGGATAAATCACTTGACCTCACTGGTCTCTAATTTTCTCATTTATAAAGGAGTTTGAACTAAATGGTCTCTTCTAGATCTAGAGTTGATCCTAATGTGAGAGTAGGAAAATATGCTAAACTGATGTTATAAAACTAAGATAGAAATGGATCCCTACTGCCACATATTGATTTAGAATACCACAACATTTGCTTAACACATTTCAGAGTTGCCAGCTTTAAAATAATCACACTGGGCTACTTCTTGAACTTCATTGTTAGCAATTATTGGCAATCACCACCAGTCTGGCTCTAACTAGGAGGTGATGCTTTATGATGACACTTATAACTATACTACAGACCAAAGTGAACACTGATTTCTATTTGTATTTAATACTGGGTCCTATCTATTGTAAATTTTCCTATACAGTATATGGATTACCTCACTGTCCATTTTGACTTATGTTTACAAGTTAAAATAAAAATCACTTGAATACATGTTTTTAAAAGGAGAAAAAGAGATTTCTTGAAGGACATTTCATTGGTTTATCTTGCTAGACTAAAGCATTGATTGCCTTTCTGCATATCATATATTTTATATCCCTATTTCATGCCTAATTTCTCATTTCTGTCAAACACGAATGTTCTTAGGTTTCAAAGAAGTACTTGATTAAAAATAAAACATATAATGTTGACATAAAAAAGAGAACAACATTATCTACATTGTATTATATTTTATTTATTTGGTTAAATATTTCTTAATTACATTTTAGTCAGTGCAAGAGTCTGACCCTTCTGCTAAGCCATCAGCTGGGTCAGATGTAGATGCCCATTGTTTTAGTCCATATTTGTAATCTTGGTCTTTTTAGAGCCAAGTTAAATGTTCACTAAGGGGGCCAATTAGAACAGGAAAAAAGAATCATTTTGGGAGGAATGTCTGGGCTAGGAGAGAACTTCAGGTTTAGGAAGAGTGATCTCAGACACATAGTCTTTTGACCCTGAAGCCAGCATAGGTCGATCATAATGGCTGCAATAAAGTGGAAAAGCCAACATTTTCAGTTAAGACAAAACTAATCATTTAAACAAACAAATTTAAAAAGATACAAGAAGACAGAGGAGATGTAGAGAAGGATTGGTCAAGAATAGTTCTCATGGGCATCTGCTGTGTGCAGAGTACCTGGAAGCATGTAAAAACAGTGTATGATATAGTAAAAATGTAAACTTAATTGACAGTTGTTATGGAACTGAAATGCATTTAGAAGGGCTAACCAGCCAAAGAAAGCCTCTGCCTGGCTGTGTTGGAGTAAGAGTATAAGCCTATTGGTCCTGTCTTTCCGGGTCCAATATGTGACCTCTGTTATTTAAATCTTTGTGATTGTTTTTAGGTGAAGGAATATTCTTGTGAGTTTCAGAAGGTTGGAATGGCAAGCTAACAGAGGTCTGGGAGCCAGCATCTGTCAATTTTTGGCCAATCAAGTTGATGATGAGGGAAGTCCCAATATTCCTATTTAGCCTAGCATAATGTGGTGATTAAAAAGGTTCAAGAGATGTAATTCTTGAGCAGCTTAATAATTTTACTAATAATGCCAGCATTTTAATAAAAGGATGGTTATTTGACTGTCTCTCTTAAGACAATCATGGCAGTGGGTTCACAGTTTATATAGAGTAGATATTCCCCAGGTTGGGAATCAACCCAGATTGGTTAACAATTAATGAAGGAATGAATATTATAATGAGGGGCTGAGAGTGTCACCCTATGACAGAGAGACCATCTCTATACCCAGACCACCCCCAGACTTTGGCAACTTAGACAAAAGGGTCTGCCTCCACCCAATTTAGACAAAATGGGCTATCGCCACCCAAGCTTGATTGAATGGAATTCACCTTAGACTTGAGATTCCTTTATAAGGTTGGACTAGATTGATAGAGAACATTTCAAGACTGAGGTCTTGAAAATAGAAAAAGGGGGAATTTTGAATCTCCCCAAATCATTAGTTAGAAATAACACTTTCTCTCTTTAGATAGCATTAGAAAAATTACCTCTGACCCCTCAAGGTATTCCTAAAACCTGGAGGGGGAGATTTCGCTAGTTTTGCTCTGAAGGTCCTGCCTCATCAGTAAGATTGTGAGTTGACATAAGGATCTTCAGAGTCTGTAAAGGCAAGTGTACTATGGTACTATAAGAGAGAAAGAACTTTGGAAGTCAAAGAGACTACTATATTCTAAACAAAGTAGATTAGTGCCAAGGTCAGTGCATGAAGGTCAAAGTCGAGATGAACAAACCTTTGGAGATAAGATGTAGAAGGTTTTTTGTTATTCAGAGAGTAAGAGAGTAAGATGAGGACCAACGTATTTCATGGATCCATGGTGAGAACCTCTAGAGCAGGGGTTCTTAATCAGGAGTCCATAATCTGGGGAGAGATTTCTGGGAGTCCACTCATTTAGATGGGAAAAAATGACATCTTTATAGTTAGGTCCCAATCAGTACGAATAATGAATCCCCTGCAATGATCATATTATTCAGATTCACACCGTGTACTTCTACTGGGCTGGAGCCAGTTACCTTATTTTACATAATTGTAATTTTGAATAGTGGGAATGAGAATATATGCAGCCACTTGGGGGATTTGTTATTCTTTCTGATTATGACCGAGCTATATTTCAATATCACTGGTTTCATTTATAATCACACGTATTTTATTTTGTGCTTTTAAAAACACTGTTCTGAGGAGAGGTCCATAAACTTCACCAGTCTGCAAAAAAGTCCATGTTACAAAAAGATTAAGAACCCGTGACCTAGATTGATAGAGATAAATGCAGGGCATGATGGGAAGTGTTTCTGTTTTATTTCAATTTGTGGGGAAGGTTAAGAGTGGTG